>NW_006431919.1:19090057-19122018 GCF_000325575.1 Pteropus alecto | reverse complement strand
TCTCCTTCCTCCCCCCTTCCCCTGGGATCAGGCGGCACCCCCGCACCTTGGGCGCCCAGCTCCCAGCCACCTAGAAGGAGACCAGAAGGCAGAGAAAGAACTCGTTTGGAGGGAAAAGCCTGGATGTTCCTGGGACCCATGAACTTCAGAAGGCAGAGTAGATCTGTCCCAGTCAGGGAGGGATGGAGAGAGAGGAGGCAGCGGGGAGGGTCTTGGGAAAGGGACTTTTGGGGGTAGGGAAAATAGCGCCCACCTTCTCCATGACAACGTGGAGGCTCGGATGGGAAAACCTACCTCTGAAAGAGCGAGGCACCCAGGCTGCTCGGGAACCGGAAGACCTCAGTGGAGGGGACCGGGCGGGAATGATGGCCAAGGGTGCTGTGCCAGGCCTGGCGTTGCCAGCGCAGTGCAGGCGAGGCAGGAAGTCGAATGGGCCGGACCCGGTTGCTGGGGGAACCTGGTACATGGAGGGAAGTCTAGCAAAAGAGAGCGAAGAAATGCTGTTCTGCTGAATGTAAATTTCAGACATGAGCCAATAATGATTGACACACCACCTTACGCCATTCTGTCCCTGTGGGCCCAGCCCTGAAGAGCTGAGACTGAGGTCACAGTCCCCTAGGGCTCTGAGGTCACAGCTTCTGGGGGAGGCTGCTGAGTCTGTGCATCCAGGTCACCAGCATCTTGGAATGACAGCGAGCACCTCCAAGCCCGTGTCCTGGATGCCGCTCTTGCGATTCACAAAGCGATGTACGTAATCTCTCCGACGGTAAATCAGATCACGCCTCTCTGCTCCCCTGCTGACTTCCTGTTGCAGTTAGGATAAAATCAAAGCTCCGTGTCACCATTCGTGTGACCTGGCCACAGCCCGCACCTCTGATCTGATGTCTGGGCGGTCCCTGCCTCCCTCCGTGTGCCTCAGCTGCAGTGGCTTCCTCGTCCCCGGAACCAAGCTGGCCCGTACCACAGGCAGTTTGCACAGGCTGCCCCCTGCCAGCAATGCCCCCTGCACCCCCCGTGGCCGCTCAAACCTCAGAGAGGCCACGAGGCCCGATCGTACCACCTGCTGCACTCCGTCACCTCCTTGGCACAGTGTTTGTCGTATCCGCCCTTCTTATTGTGCCGAAAACCCTGACCGCTATCTAAAACCACTTCGCGTATGTGCGTATTGTCTGCTTTACCTCGCCACAGGAGGTAAAGGGACCTCGTTCGTTTTACTCCGTCTGTCTCCCCAGGACCCGGCACAAGTAACAAATGCCTGATATGTGTTGGGCTGAATGAGTGAATGAATATAATGAAGAGGTTTAGGAAAAGGAGAAGTGGATCGGTCCTTCCCAGGGAAGAAAGATCGTCCTCAGAGAGGAGTCTGGCAGGAGTCAGCTCGTGGGGGCTTCCAGGACGCGGCGCGGCTGGACTTGGTCTTCTGAGCAGTGGGTCTGTGGCATGTGTTCAGGCTGGGGGGCAGGTGTATCCTGGAGAAGAGGAGGCTCCGGTGACTCTAGTCTCTGGGCAGAGCGAGCAGGTGAGGCCGCTGCACTGGGAGCAACGAAAGGAATAGAACGAGACAGATTTGGGCTCTGTAAAGAATGTTCTTTTAAAGGAGCGAAGAGAAAAACGGGCTCCTTGTGGCCGGGGTTGCTGTCCATCCTATTTTGTGCCCTTTCCAGAGGGAGGATGATCTGTCCGTGACCTATTTGAACACTGATGTGTGGGTGGAGGTGATGGGTGTGTCACTTCCATGCAGAGGCTTTCAGAGGAAGCCAGAAGAAGCTTCTCATTCTGAGGAAACCCAAACCCCCTTTTGACCAAAATAGAAAAACAAAACAAAGTAAACCAACCAAACCAACAACAACAACAACACAAAACGTGCTTTCTTCGGATGAGTCACCTCTGCTGAGTTTGACAGCTTTGACGCGGCATAGTGACAGCAGTTGCCAAAGTGGTCTGCGGAAAATTCCAGCGAAACCCACTGTTATTTTTTTTTTATCATCGGCCGTTTCTCGTCTGTGCCCTGGGCTCCGGGGTGGCCCTCGGTTTGCGGTGGAGCATCTGACATTGTGGCTGAGGTGTGTGGGGTTCAGAATTCCCTGCCAACCTGTGCCCCGAGTCTTGAGAGAGACGTTGGAAAGGCCTCCGGGCTGGGAGTCTCGACTGTCACAGCAGGTCCCTGCCCTGGCCAGGGCCCAGACTTGGCTATTTCCTGGGATCTCCAAGGTTACACAGTGCCCAGGTTATGGCTCACAAGAGTGGAACACAATTTCTAAAATATCTACCATCTTCTGTATAGTGCCCTTGGCGCTGTGTATACATCACCTCGAATAATAATAATTCTCACTACAGTCCTATGAGGACTATCCTATTATTTGCCCCAGATGACAGAAGGGGAAACCGAGGCGCAGGAAGTCGGAGCTTTCTCCATTTCCCACAGCTACCTGGAACTCACTGGACCAGCTCCACGCTCTTGCTCTTGCTCTTAAGCGCCGTGCTCCCTGGCTGTGCTCCCCTGGCTCCCTCCATTGGCAAAATAGACTGGTGGGCAGGAACCCAGAGTCAGAAACGCTGCATTCAGGCTGGGTCTCTGGCCCGACAGCCCACCCTGCGGGTTTGGGACTTGTCAGCCCACTCAGTGACAGGAAGCAACTCCTTAAAATAAATCGCTTTCCCTCTACATCCTGTTGGTTCTGCTGCTCTGGAGAAGGCTGGCAAATACACTGAAGAGGAGCGGTTGGCCATCTCCTGAAGCAAGGATGGGATTGAGGAGTCGGGGCAGCCGGGGGACCTACGGACAGACATAGGCAGCTCAGACTGAAATTCAAGGAGGACAATAACCCGGAATGGAGGAGAAGCCAGGTGCAGGCGTCGTGCTGGGCTGACCCCCTGGGAGCCTGGCCGGGTCCCTGAGGGAGGTCCCTGGGGGTGACAAGGCAGGGGCCGACAGCACCGCTGCTGCCCACCACAGTGGTTTCCACCCCCTTTCTCCTCGCCCGGAAAGTCAGATGCTGGCTTTCCCAACCCCCATGCCAGATACTGTCACGTGACCCAGTCTGGCCAGTGAGATGACGGGGAAGTCGTGAGGGTGCGGGACTTTCCCTCCTGTAACAGGAAGAGGGACAAGGCCGGGTGCTGTCCCGCTGCCCTGCCCGCTTGTTCCGCGTGGCCCTTCCGAACGTGGCAACGTGCTTCATCAAAGCCAGCCAGGCGGAGGGGCTGCTGGCAGGACAGACGGCAGAATCGTTTGCAGTCTAATCGCAGAAGCGATAGCCACTCAACTCTGAGGTGTTCTATTGATTGGAAATTATAGGCCCCGCCCACACTTCACGGGGAGGGCATTACACAGGGTGTGAATACCAGGAGCCAGGGAGCACGGCCACTGTCTGTCATGACGGCCCACTTCACTGTCCCCTACTGTCGTCATGATGGCCCACTTCACTGTCCCCTACTGTCTGTCATGACGGCCCACTTCACTGTCCCCTACTGTCTGTCATGACGGCCCACTTCACTGTCCCCTACTGTCTGTCATGATGGCCCACTACACTGTCCCCTACTGTCTGTCATGACGGCCCACTTCACTGTCCCCTACTGTCTGACACGGTGGCCCACTTCACTGTCCCCTACTGTGGGCCACTTCACTGTTCGGCGGATGAACCCCTTGGGTACTTTTAGTTTTCTCATCAGTATAAACTGGTATCTTCGTGAACTGGTCCGAGATTTTCTTTGGAAACTTCTTCAAGGTGAAATTTCTAGGTCTGAGGGCAAACAGGTTTAAGGATAAATGTTCTCCCCAAGGCTGACCAAATGTTTGTTCATGGCTACGTGGGTGTCAGCTCTCCAATACTGAGCATTTAACAACCTGTTAAGTATTTTCCAGACGATAGGTGAAAATGGTATCTCTGCATTCTAGTTTGCGAGTCTACGCTTCTCAGTAAAGTTGAGTTTTCCTCTGATGTTACCAGCGGTTTGTTTCAATCAAGATTTTTTGGTTATCGGGAACACAAAATCATTTGAACTAGATTCATTTTTTTTAATGGAGGAGGGCGGGTTTTTTGTTTGTTCTTTTTTTTTTTTTTTTGTAAGAACACAGAGCAACTCTGTAAACAAAGCACCGCCTTGCTTTATTAGAAGCACGCCATGCACCCCCAAGTCCCCGCGGACCTCCCTGGGGACCCGGGAGGGCTCCGCCTCTCTCAGCCCCTCTTCTCCACCTTCTTCTCCTTCTTTGCTGGTCATCCGTGTCATTCCCACCCAAACCGTTCTCTCAGAGGTGTGGACAGGTAACAGTGGGATGTGGTCCTTTCAGAGTTTTTGTTCTGTGGATGATGATGATGGCGACGGTGACGATGATGACGAGCTCCCGGTTACTAAGCACCTGGTATGTTCCTAAAGTTGTTCTAGGATAATTCAGGTTTTAATCCTCATTAAAACGACCATTCGAAGATGATACAGTTCCTTCTCGTTTTATTGATGAGGAAGTGGAGGTTAAGTAATCTGCCCAAAGCTATATGGCTAATAATGTCACAATTGAATTCAAAGTCCGACGATTTGAGTCTTAAACACACGCACACATACATGCTCAACATAAATCTTTGAAAATATGTTTTTTTATAAAATAAAAAATTATTCATTTTTTTGCATTTTTTCTGTGTATCAAGATTTACCACGCTCTTTTTAATTCCTAAGCGACTTCCTAGTATATGGGCGAACTGTAAGGTTTTAAGCTTCTCTCCTAGTGATGGATGTTCCGTTGTGCCCCAGTTTGTCATTTCTTAGCATCCCTCATGGTTATGTCTGGCTTTGGTCTTTGGCTGGTGGCAGTGACTCTGGCCCTGTCCCAAGAGAACCATTCAGCCTGACTCCCCACCATCTGACCACAAGCTCTGTGACCCATGTCTTCGTTCGGCTCTTCGAGATGGGGCCCAGGCCAGCAAATGAGCACACGTGATCATCCCTGCCAGAAGCCAGAGAGGGGGAGCAGTGCGTGGGACAAGCACCCTGCCCAGCACGCTGATTCTCCTTCCGGTCATCGCTCGTTTTCCTGTTAGAGTGTTTGTTTGGACCCCTTGTAAGAGCTCCTCGAATATCAAGCGTTGTCATGTGTGTTGTGAATACATTTTCTCATTTTGTTCTCTGCGCGCCTGCCTTGTGCTATTGAGTTTTCAATTGCAATGTGCTTAGCTCTATTTTATCACTCGTGAGCCTCATGTCCTGCCAGAGAGGACCTTTCTCAACTCAAAACTATAAACTTTTTCTTCCTTTATTTTCTCTATTGCTTTTATGGATTTTGTCTTACATTTCAATCTCAAATTTGTTTTGAAAATGAAGTTAATCCTCTTTCATGTAATTATCCCAACACTATTGACGGACTAAGCTCCCCTCTCCCTACCAAGGTGTCTGGATGTGCCATCCATCACCTTGCTACCTGCAGTGCTTACGAGCAGGGACGTCGGGTTGGGCAGAGCTGGATTCTGGGCCCTGCTCTGTCACTCGCTATCTGTGTGACCTTGAGTGGGTTAAGGTCTCTGGGCTGTTACCTCACGTGTAAATAGGGGTCGTCAGGGTTCCTGATTCACAAGGTTGCTGGGGGCGCAACGTGCAGCACCCGCAAAGCCCCATTCTCATGGTCACCATTTCCTGAGCCCCTCCTCCCCCGCCGCCCACTTTTCAAGAGCCTGTGCCCGGGCCCTGGTGGCATCAGCCTCAGACCCGCCCCCACCCCCGTGCTATCGCATTCCCAGCACCCACTAGGCTGTAAGCTCCTCGAGGACAGGATGGCGTCTGCATCTTCAGCACCTGGCACATAGTAGGTGCCCAATAAGCATCTGCGGAAAGGATTGTCACCTTCGAGAAGCCAAAAGACTGAGTGGAGGTCCCCTCCTTACTCCGTTTCTTAGACGCTTTCTTGGCTATCCTGGAGCATTTTTTCTTCTAAATTAATTTTAATTAATTCACCAAGAACGTCTCCCCGGCACTAATGGGATTTATATCGGCGTTACAACAAATTAATGGGGTGATCTGAGGAGCATCCACCTTACGACCCCAGGAACCTGGCCCCCCTTCCCTGCTGCACTTGGCAAAGCTGCACCCTTGGCCTGGTCCGACTGCCTGTACGTTATTCTTGAGAATTCTGCTGTTTCTCTTGCTCTTTTGAAAGGTGTCTTTCTCCGTTATGGTGACCGAGCATTTAGGATCCTGGGTTAGACTCCCTTGCTGGCATCTGTGGCTCAGAGCGTTGGCTTTGGAGTCCGGCAGATCTGGATATGAATCCACTTAACAAGTATGTGGCTTTGAGAAATCACCCAGCTGCCCCGGGTCTGCCTGCTGAGCTGAGACAGAGAAGAAGTAGTGTCTGCCACCCGGCCTGCTGGGATCAGGAAATGGGATATTTTAAGTAAAGCTTTTAGGGTGTTCACTGGTACCGTGCAAATATGCAATAAATGGCTGCTACTGTCATTACTTAGTAATAATACTGACATAAATACTTTATTACTCTAAGCAATGTATTATCATTCTGGATATTTTATTATTACTATATATATATAAAAAAATTCTAACCGCTTCCCCCTACCCTCCCTTTGATAGCTGGGGGACCTTCCTGTTCACTAAACACCTGTTGAGTCCTCAGTCTCATGACCTTTCGGCTTCTTGAAGGTGACAATGACGTCGAGTGTGCAGATGCTGGGAAAGAGCGGATTTGCTCTAAGACCAGGGGGAGACTGGAGCTGGGGGGCGAGAAATCTTGGGAGGGATGAGGGGGATGAGAGCTTGGTGGTCACGACGTGATGCTCGCTGTCGGCGCTTCTGATGGCCCCTCGAGAATTACGATGAGCTATTCACTTGTCTCCAGAGGACGGGCTTCTCGAGGACCTGGGCATGTCTGATCTCTGCATCCCAGGCGCCCAACACGACGTCTGCCTGAGGCTGCAGCATTTTGTTCCCTCTGCTCCCTACAGGCAGAAAAGCGGAAGCTCAGGGAGGACACACGACTCGTCCCAGAGCACACAGCACAGACCAATCCAGGCCATTCAGAGAGCAGACAGAGCCTTCGGTGACTGTGCAAGCCCATCCCTTGTTTTCTAGAAGGGCAGGCAGAAGGGAGCAGGAGCTGGCTCAAGGTCTCCCCTTGGCCTTCTAGCTTCTAGCCCGGTGGTCACAGTCTCCACATTTGAATCTGGCTCATGGGGTGCCTGTGGGCTCTCTCATCCGATTCTCCCCAAGCCCAGCTTCCAAGAGCAGGGTCTTCCCTGCCAAACTCAGCGCAAACACACCTGTCCGCAGGGAGTCCTCAGTCAACCCCACACACCTGCCAAGCTGTCGGCGACCTTCCTCCTGAGTTCTGTTTCCTAGCAGAGTCAGGGAGGCATCTCTGGGTTTCCAGAACGTCTGTTCGCCGATGTATTCGACATGCATGGAAGGTGAAGAGCCCCAGAATTTCTCAATTCGCTTCCCTCCCTAAGCTACGAGATGGCATGTCAGCCCAATCTATTTCAGAGTTGCTGCCAGTACCGTGGAGGAACAGGCTTAGCCCCGGGGCTGGGTGTCACCCCTGGCCCGGCCACGCTGCTGTCCTTATTAGTATATCACTGGTTCTGGTCCCAGGACCTCAAACACTGCTGGGCTGCCCTGGGCGATGCTATTCATAGACCCGAGAGTTTCCAGTCCCCAGGCAGCCGGCCAAAGCCTGCGGTTCACTCCCTGCGGCTTGGGAGGCAGCTTCCTTCCAGTGACGTTGACAGTGGTCCGAAGGACTGCGGGCTGCGACTCGCACCTTCCAGTGACGTTGACAGTGGTCCGAAGGACTCCGGGCTGCGACTCGCACGGTTCTTCTGGTTCTTTTTCCTTGGGTGGGGGACGGTCTTCTGGTCCCCATTCGATTCTGTTCACCCATCACTGAGCTCTTACCAGGCTTTGGGCTGGGGGGTGGGGTGGGGTCCCTCACAGAGCTTATGGTCCTGTGGGGAAGACAGAAAAAAAAAAGCAAAGAGTCACAATACAGCACATAAGCCGCACAAATAAATACAACGAAGAAACCCGTGTCAGAGCGTGACGAGAGGGGACGTCAGGGGATATGTGACGGGGAATATTGAACAAACGGAAGTGGTACAGATGCGCCATCTGGACGGCGCGTTACTAGGCAGCCATTGGAAGAGCGCGCTGGTGTGTCTCGTGACGTGTGGCAAGGTGCTGAGCACGTGCTGCTGTCCGAGGCCACCAGGAGCATGAGCATCGTCAACAGGTGGCTTCGTGTGGCTCGCTGCGGTGAAGACAACACAGCCCGCAGGAACCACAAGTCGGGGGCGGGTTGGGAGGGTCCCCTGTTCGAGACGATTCTCTGGTGGGATTAGGGCAGCAGCTTCTGGGTATCGTCAGGGTCAAGGGCGATTCGGTCGTTGGGATCTAATCCATTTTGTTTCGGAGGCGGCGGAAAACCAGCAATTGTTCACATAGGCGCTCAGCAGATTTCGTGGCCTCGAGTGGCTCTGTCTCTGCCGCGTCCGAGTCAGATGCGGAAGGGCCCGTCTGAGCCCCGCGCCCTCGGGCGCGGTTTGTGTTCCGTGAGCGCCGAGTGTCATTTGTGTTCAGATGGGAACATCGTGGCCTGGCTGTCAGCAGAGCCGTTCTCGCTTTCTCATTGATAGTAGGAAAAAAAAAAAGTTGGTTTCAAGAGCTGGAAAAGTACACACACACACACACACACACACACACGATGCGTGTTTATGTGACAGAAATTAAACGCACACACACACACACACACACACACACGATGCATGTTTATGTGACAGAAATTAAACGAATGACAATGACATCATAATAGTGCTTCTTCTGATAGCCGACAGGTTTTTTGGCCTTTGCGGTGTTTTTAAGATCTGGAAATTTCATATAAAAATAAGGATTTATGGCTTCTACTGAAAGAAGAAATAGGAAGGTTTGGCAACGTTGGGCTTAAACAGATTTCTTTTCTGAAACGAAACGTACCTGTGTACTTTGAGAAGGACGGTGTTGGAAGCTCTGAGACCTGCTGTCTGATATTTCAGCTTAGGACATTTCGTCGCGAGGCCCCCACCTGGAGTTGCTAGTGATCTCCCCAGAGAATTCATCAGTGGAGAGAGGGGGGTCTGGGTTCACGTGAGAGCTGCATTTATGTGGCTAAAAGCCCTCCTGGACCCAGCCGCCCTGGCTTCGAGTGTGCTTCCGAAAGAAGAGCTTCGTACGCCGGACATGCCCCAAGAGAGCTGCAGCTTGGTGCCAAGCGCGGGGCACAGCTGTCGCATCGTCAGGGGGGGTCTGAGGATGCGGAGTGAGTTGTTACAGGAGCCGGTGTCACAGGACTGTGCAGGACCAGCGTCCCTCAGCGACACCTTGTGGCCATGGCAGGAGCAGCAGCCTGTGGATGATGGGATCCCACGGCTCTCCCCGCCGTGTTCGGGCATGGGACGGCGGCCGCATCTCACGGCACTAGGCCTCTCCCTCGCTCTGCTCCCGCTGTGTTGTTCTTGCTGCTTCACGGACGTGCTGAGCTCATTCCTCTCTCGGAGCCTTTGCTTGCTTTCCTGGCCTGAAATGCCCTCGGTACCCTTTCTGTGGCTGGATGCCTCTCACCTCCTAGGCCCTCTGGGGTGTAGGACAGTGCCTGGCACATAGTAGGAGCCCAGTAACTATGGTTGGATGAGTGGCGATTTACTTTAAGCCTTTCGCTGAAGGCCAGTTCACAGCTGTCCATGACCCTGTGGTGGTTGGGGCGGCAGCTGAGCTGTCACCGATGTCTCTGCCACCTTTTATTGAATGCGTGACACCTCAGTTGCCTCTTCCCTGTAAGACGTGGGATGTTACCCACACAAGATGTCAACTCTCTCTTAGGGGAAGCATCAGGCACTCCTTGCGTGTTTGTGCAATCTGGAGAAGCGTGGGAGTCCGTGATGTAGCAGCTTCTAGAAGCAGATAGAAAGCCAAACAGCCGCCTTTCAAAAAGCCTCCACGGGCACAGAACCAATGAGGTTCCCCCGTCCCGGCCCCGCCTTCCTGGAAGCCTGAGGTGGGCTTCGTGCCAGTGGACGCCTTGGGGAATAGGGGGAGGGCCCAGCACTGGCGGGCCCCCAAGAGCAGCAGTGGGAAAGCACCTCGCCTGTGAGCAGAGCTGGGCACTGAGTGTCACCGGGGCCAGCAGCGGGGGCTCGGGGCAGGACACCGCGGAAGGGCGGGGGGAAGGCCGTGGACGTTTGGAAGACCTGGACAGCCCTGCTGGGCTCCGAAAGCTCAGCTTGTCTTTTGTTTTGGGGACCCCGCCTGATTCCCCTGGGCAGAATTAGCCATACCTTCTCTTGTGCACCTGCTGGGTACGGCCCACGCATCTGTGAACATTGCTATCTGATTGTGCCAATGAGGTTTGTTCACGTGTCCGCTTCTGTTCTGAGCCCTAAACTCTGGGAATGGGGGAGCCCCGAGTTTTCAGCTCACGTCCCCACCCGCACGAAGGCAGGACTCCGGCTCCAGTCCTCCAGGGCGACAGCAATTATCGTGTCAGTTGGAATCGTTGATTTACATGGGTGCCTCTTTGTTGACCCTCTCGGTCATGTGTTTGACCTCTGGGCAGGGGCCACATACTTCCATCTCTGCGAGAGTGGACCCTCGGTAGCCGTTCGCTGAACGAGGAAAGAAGGACGTTTGCCCGGTCGAGTTCGCACGTGCGGCGCGTCCCGCGCCGGACGCCCAGTTCCTTCTCCGTCCAGGAGGCCGCTCCCTGCGACCCGAGCTCAGAGGGACTCGCGGACGGGGCGGGCTTTCGTCTCTGCTGAAGAGCTCACGTCCTGTCTTTTGGGCAGTGACAGTGGACAGGAGGATGATGTGGGAAACTCGCCTGCGGAGCTCACGCGTTCAAGGACGGGCCTCCTCACGACAGCCCTTTCTCTGACCCATGGAAGGAGCCACCAAGGCGCAAGGCCGCGAGGGGGCGGGGTTGGAGCCCAGGTCCCGGGGAGGCCAGAGCCAGACACTGGACTACCTTAGGCCACCTGAGGACCACAACGAGACCCCTCTGATGCAGTGACAGCTGCAGGAAAGATCTGCCCGGCCCAGGTGTGCGGGGGGCAAGCTGTTCCAAGCCGAGCAGGGCTCCCACAGGGAGGTGGGGTGCCGTGTGGGCAGACAGGTGGGGAACCGCCAAGCACAGGCTGTCCTGCCGAAGGGCGCAGCTTCCAGAGGCCCTTAATTGCCAGCCGATGATTGACAGAGCTGCCAGGGCCCAGACCAGCAGGAGGCAGGCCTCCTGTGACCTTGCCCACAGATCTTATCTGCTGGCTGAAGGGCACCCATGTCATTCCCTCTGGGACACATGCAGAATGAGTCTTAAGGGGCCCGGAACAGCCTAAAGAAACCCAGAGTCGGGTCTCTGTCTGCCCTGACCTTGACGAGCAGGTGGGCCAGCTCCCAGGTGGCTGCGCTCTGCCCTCCGGGCCCCAGCCCTGCTCTCCTCTCGTCCCTGGGGATTTTGCTAAAGCTCAAGCAGATTTGTCCCCCCCACCCGCGTCAGAGCCTGCCCCGCCGGGGGTTCCAGCCCTTTACGAGGATGTTTTGCCTGGAACTGCCTCCTCCCCTTCCTCCCCAAACCTGCAGAGGATGGGGGGGGGGCAGGGGGAGGCTTCTGGCAGTGGCATGGGCCGAGTCCCTGTCATTGTGGATTTCAGGCCAAGGCTGGCGGGGGGCTTTCTTTGTGATTCTGGGGCCTGCAGCTCTAGGGTCCCCCTGTTTCTGACGAGCCCGGCAGAGGGGGCGGCATGGGCCCTGGAGTCAGCCCACCTCTCCCTGGAAGCCGTGTGATAGTGAGCAGGCCGTTCGTTGGCCTCCCCGGGTCCCCAGCTTCTCACCTGTGCACCTCACAGCATGGCAGCGAGGCAGAAACGGAGGCGTTTGTAAAGTCCCGGGCACCGTGTCTCATGCAGGAGCCTGGGCCGTGGGACTGAGGGCGGGCAGGGAGCCCCCTGCCCCGCTCCCCTCTCCCATGCCCCTCGGGGGTGGATTTGTGGTTCCGCAAGCACTTCCTGCGTCCCGGCCTCCACCGATGCTGTTCCTCCCATCCGCACGCCCTTCCCTCCGTTCTTACGTGCGCGTTCTTCAGTCACGCGTCGATTTTCTGAGCCTGATTCGAGTCAGACGCTAGTCCGGGCCCTGAGGATACAGCTGAGAACACAACAGACCCGGCCTTTGCTCTCAGGCAGCTTGCATTCGAGGCGGGAGAGAAGTAGAGGCATTAAAACAAGGTATCGTGCATGACATGACAGGCTCTGAAGAACGTACCACATGGCCGCTGGGCAGTGTGACCGGTGCTTTGGGAGGAAAGGTGCGGGAGGGTCACACACACACAAAGCAGCTCTGGCTAACAGAGGCTGAGCAGGGGCTGGCCTCCCCACTGCGAAGGCCGGCCTGGCACTGAGTAGCCACGAAACGATCATTGTCCGAAGAGGTGACATCTGCTCTGAGGCCTGAGTGGTAAGGAGCCAGTCATGGAATGGAGGGAGGACGGCGAGCATTCGGCACAGAAGCAGCAGCAAGTGCAAAGGCCCTGGGGTGGGCGTGAGCCGAGGAGTCCCAGGAGCAGGAGGAAGGCGTGTGGTGGGGACGCAGGGGCCAAGGGAGAGGCCGGAGGTGCGGGGACGGGGAGAGGCGTTGGGGGCGGGGGGAGCCGCTGTGCTGCCGCCCCAAAGCCTCCCCCCACATCCCAGCCCCCAAACCCGCAGAGACTGTTTGCCTCCAGATCCCCCCTGAACGGTGCTCTCTCACGAACCCCGAGCTTTCTGATCCGGCAGTTATTTACGGGCACCCCGGGAGCCCTGGGGGCAGAGCCAGCGTTATATTTTCATCTCTGTGTCTCGGGGCCCAGGGGCAGCCTGGCACAGGAAGGTTCTCAGGCCCGGCCGGATGATTTACACGGCGGCCGCAGTGAGGGTGGAGCCGGCGAATGACGCAGGGGCCGGGGCCAGAAGCACCAGCGTTTCCAGCTCTCACACGAGCTTCGACCCACCGAGCAGTCCAGTCAGCCGATAACTCTGCGTCGGTGTTTCTGAGTGCTCTTCAGGCTGCGTCTCTCGCACCTGGCCGTGAGCCCCACCTGGGCGGCCCGGCGAGGCAGTGTGCACCCGCGGCGGGGGGCGGCCCGGACGCGTCCTAAGGGCGCATCCCCACTCGCTCGCTAACTGGGGGCCTGTCCCGTGGGCGAGTATCACAGCTTCCAGTCTGCACATAGAGGGTGACGAGAGGATCCACCCCATGGGGTTGCCGTGGGGATGACATGGCACAAAGCCGTGTGGCGTTAGAGCGGAATCTGCGTCTCAGGTCGTGCTCGGTGGACGCAGGGGACATTTCTCTTGCTCCATTGGCTGCCGCAGCCCACGCATGACGCGAGTGCCTCTGGCGGCCGAGGAGCGAGTGGGTAACTCCCCTGCGCCCATCACGGCCTGCGAGGTGGGAAGGCGGGATTATTGGCCTTGTTTTGCCAAGAAGGGAGTCCCAGAGTGGGGATGAGCCTGCCTGGGGCAGGGCGGTGAGGGCGGAAGCCAAGGTCGCCCTCGAGGCTCTCCAGTCCTGTCAGATGTCAGAGGCCTGTGCCCATCCACTCAGGGGACGGGTGTGGCCCAGGCCGGGGCCTGAGCCAGATCAGGCGGAGTGCCAGGGACTCTGGTGTCCTCCTCCGGGTCAGTGCAGGAGCTTTAAAGCTTATCAAGATGTCCCTTCCCCGTAGTCCTGGGGCTGGGAGCCAGCTGAGTGATTAGGAGTCATCTAGCCCTGCTGCAGATGACCTTGGGGTCAGCGAGACGGGGAGGGGGCAGGGAGGGGGGCAGGCCCAGGTCAGGGAGCACACCAGGTCCCTCGTGGTGTCTGCGAGCCCACTGCGTGCTCTGCTGGGCTGCGGCACCAGCCTCCTCTGCTTGGGGAGCCCCCCTAAAATGCAGATCGAACTGCATCCCGCCTCTGCCCTCAGCTCTTCTGGGCTCCCTACGACCCCTGACCCCCGGCCCGGCATTCAAGGCCCTTCCCGTTCACGTCTCCGTGTCTGCTGGCATCTTCTCCGTCGCCGCGTGGTGTCCCGGCCGCATCCGCCGTGCCTCGCCCGTGCTCGCAGTGGGGCGCTCAGTGACTGCTCCTTGCGCGCATGAGCGTGTGAATGCATGAATCAATGAATGAAGGACGGGCCGGCCCCAGCTACCTCTGCAGTCACATCTCCTAACAGCGTCCCCACTCTGTCCCCACCCTGGCCTTTCTGTTCCAATAACCCCGAGCCCCTCGCAGCTCCAGAAGCGTCCTCTGCACCTTCGCACATGCCGTTCATGCCGTTCTACGCCCTTCCCAGCTTCCCGACCCTCTCCCTGTCAGGCCTCAGTCCGAGATCTGTCCCGACCTCTCCGCGCCCTGTCTCCAGCATCCAGGTTCCTCCCCTCTGCTGTCCCAGAGCCCCTTCCTACCTGCATCAGGCGTCCCTGTGCCCCGGACCATGAGCAGCTTTAGTGACCCCGGGGGGCGGCCGAGTCCGGGCGCGTGCTGCCTGCACCGCTGAGCCTGTGGACCGACGCAGGAGCCGGGCTGTTTAGGGTAGACGTTTATGTCGGAGCACCAGTGACCTGAGAAGGCGGCGCCTTCAAACACGGCCCTGCCTGCTCAGTCCGGCTTAGGGCGTCTAAGGCAGAGTCCGGGCATTACCCCAGGGGCTTCGTGGCGGTTCCGAGGGTCTGTCATGCTTCACGGAGCCGTCCCTCTGGCCATGTGGTCCTCCAGTGCCGTCAACAACCCAGAGACAAAGGCGGGAAGAGTCTGGAAAGAACTCCAGGCCAGAAAGGTTGTCATCAGTCGCATAAAGGCATTAATCATAAGTTTCAGGGCAACTCTCTATGGCAGCGGACGTTCCAAACAGCTGAGGACGATCTATAATTAAGCTACAGGGCAGGGGAAAGGGAAGCCAGGGGCACTGTGAGGCTTTTACTACTGTGCGGGGGGGGGGGGTCCCCACTGGGCCCTTCTTCATAAGGACGCCAAGTCTGATTCAGCTCCTGAGCCCCAGACCCTGGCCGGTCCTCGGACCCACAGACGCTCAGTAAGCGCTTGCCGAAGGATGGATGAATTCAGTCCTCGTGCACCATAAGGGTCAGGGGTCCTTGGTGTTCAGGCTGTGGGCTTCCGGAGCAGCAGAAGTGTGGCTTGGTTCTAGGCGTGGTACCGGGGTTCTGGAACTTAAGCCACGGAGTCCCACAGGCCCAGTGTGCGTCCTGGCCCTGCCACCACCTACCGCGACATGGGGACAGGTCTCCGTTTCCCCACTTGCAAACAGAGGTAATAATAGGGTCTCCTCCCCAGGGATGTTGAGAGGTTGCAACCAGACGGGTGTCACAGGGCGCTTGGCGAGACGCCCGGCATGCCGTAAGCGCTCAAGACATGTCTGCTGTTCTTATTACTGGTGTGTTCTGGACTTCACTGTCATGTTGACACGGAGTAAACCTTGCCCGAAAGTAGGAAGCGACAGCCCGAACAAAGTCAGGTTGGTTTTGACCTTTGGCTGCAAAGACCAAGGTCGCTTGAGATAAGCTGTGCCTATGGCTTTGATTTGAGGGCTGGCACGATAGGGTCCCCGACTCTGGCATGGACTTGGGAGGAATAAAGCGGTCACCTCTGCAGGGCTTACCTCAGCCTCGTCCGACGGCCGCGGAGGCCAGACCACCAGCACCCGTCCACCCCACACGAGGAGGCCCCGCTGGGAAACAGCACAGACAGCACCGGCCACTGTCGTCCAGACCAAAGAGCTCAGTGAGCGGAACAGAGACCCTTTGTGGAGCCAGGGAAATCTGATTAGCGGTCACCCGCCCCGTGGCTAGAGTTTTCATACACGTAAGCTTTCTGGATTTCCCCGACTTCTCAGCGAGTCGAGGACGCTGTGGAAAGATTGTGGGTGCTCAACATATGACATGAAGGCACCCCCTGCGATCCTGGCAGGCCTGTGGGAGCCACGTGTCGGTGGGGCCAACTGCTGGTGAGTGGGAGTGATGTGGGTCACTCTGGGCCAAGGTGGAGGAGCCGGTGTCCCTCCTCCAGGCCTTCCGGCCCCCCTGCCCCCGTGGCCCTGGGCCCTGGAGACCATGTGCTCCAGACGCAGAGTTGCAAGGCAGAGCCGGGCGGTGAGCGGGGGCGAGAGCCAGAATCGACCTCTGCCATGTCGGGGGTGTTTGTTACCGTGGCAACGCGTGGCTGAGCCCTGCGGGGCGGAGGGTCGTTTTTCCCTGTTCCAGATGAGGAAGCATAGACTTCCGTACTTGAAGTGGTTTACTCAAGGTCATCCACCTAGGAAATGGCAGAGCTTGGAGTGTACTGTTGGCGGTTGAGTTGGACTCGCGTCTTTTTTTGGGAGAATTTCAGGCTTCTTTTGAGGGCTGGGCAAGCTCAGGATCTGAAGTTGGGGTGAGCTAAGGAAGCACCTCGGGAGGTCTTGGGCGGTGGCTGGGTGAGATGGGGGATGTGGGCGGGTCTACTAGGCAGACGAGCCAGTGTGGGTCTCCCGCCTTAGTGTAGAAAGTGGGGTTCAGGCCTGGAGTTCAGGAGATCTGGGTCGGGTCTGTGATTACCTGAAGGGGAGCAGGATGAGGCCACATAAGGCTGAATGATGTGCGCAGCTCCCCTCTCTCTCGTGTGAGTGCACAGTAGGACAGCAGCTTCCTACGAGCCAGGGCGAGGCCTCACCAGGACATGACTGTGTGGGCCTCTCAGAGTTGGACCTCCAGCCTCCTAACTGTGAGAAGATGAATTTCTGGGCTTGACGCCGTCTCGTCTCTGATATTTTTTGATGAAACAGCCGGAGCTGACAAAGACACAGGCCCCACCCAGCAGAGGGGAGGAGGCCTGTTTATTGAGCTACTGCCGACTGCCAAGTGCTGGCCTACCCGTTGGGCACACGGGCACGGCGCTGAGGGCCCGCAGTGCTTTTGGGGACCCACAACAATATTTGAGTTTCTTTTAAAATCTTAAGATAAAAAAAAAAAATGAAAAAATTTTTTTTCACATAAAGAAAGAAGTTTCTAGAGCCCATGAAATTCTATTATGGTGGGAAGGACCCACACAGGCAGAAAGCTCCTTGAGTGCATGAGGGTCACATGCAGCATCGCGTGTGCCTGGCCCCGGCTGGGCTGGGTGCGCGGTTTCTGGGTCAGCAGACCACGGCGAGCAGGCTGACCTGGCGTGCTGCCTGTTTTCGTAAGTACGTGTTGTCTGTGGCTCCTTGTGCCCGACAAAAGCAATTGAGAAGATGTGACAGAGGCCGTGTGGCCCACGAAGCTAAAAACATATTATCTGGCCCTTCGCAGAAAACGTTGGCCAACTCCTGCCACGCGTCCGTCGGCTGAGTTAACACAAGCCCCGTGAGAAGGAATTTTATCTTCCTTTTTTGGGGTGAGGACACTGAGGCTGAGTGTGGCTGGGTGGCTTGCCCAGGATCCCAAAGGTCTCAAAGAAAGGTGACTTTGCAGGAAGGCCGTGTTCTCTCCGCCACAATCCACTTCCTTCCTGTGATTTCCCTTCGTGCCCCTCCCCCCGCCCCACATTTAAGCAAAGCTCGTTACCGTGTTTCGTGTCAGTTCAGCTGGTGTTTTCCGTGCCAAGCCTTCCCCGTGCTCCCTGCCGTCAACGCAGAGACATAAAGATGACATTCTGTAGGAGGCAGCTTGGTAGCGAGCACAGCAGGAGTGTGACTGAGCTGGAGTGACCCCGGGCAAGCGACGTCCCCTCCCCGAGCCTCTGTTCGGCAATAGTTATGCGTAGGCTCTGGAGTGAGCAGATGTGACCTTGAATCCTGTCCAGTCGCTAAAGCCCGTTGCCTACGCTCTCATCTGTGAAAGGGGGCGTCTAGCCGTTCCTACCTCGTAGGGCTGCTGCGAGAAGCGAGCAGGTTAGACATGTCAATGCCTTAGGACAGTGCCTGGCACAGAGTGAGCACTTAGTGATTGTCACTGCCGTGGTCCTCATTATTCTCATGTGCCAGGACCACTCGGAACTCAGGGCCGGGGGAGCCGGCCGCGCCCAGCTGTCTGTGGCTTGCTCTGTGACCTTAAGCAAGTCCCTTTCTCTCTCTGGCCTCGGTTTCCCCTGATGGTCTCCAGGGGCCACTCGGCATTAATTTTCCCTTTTTCTGGAGCTTTCTTCCCGCTCTGTCCTTCCTTGCGGGCCCGCCCAGAGTGGCGCCCGCCCTGGCTCCACTGCTCCAGGGACAAACGCCACCCTCGCCTGCTTGCCAGTGGCTCGGATGTGGTGGGGGGGTCCTGGGAAGGGTCAGAATCCAGGGCCCAAGCGCTCTGGCCCGGGAAGGTAAGCAGGAAGGGACGTGAGGAGAGCCCGCTGCTGCCTGCGTAGCTCCGAGCTGGGCCCGGAGCATCGAGACAAGCCTGAGACGAGAGGACAGAGCCCTGGACGTCAGCTCTTCACCTGATGGCCGGCGCAGCGCACTCTGCCGTTTACACAGCACGGGGCGCTTCCTTTCCCTCGTCACTTCCTGTTTTTGTCACATCGTCCTCCATGGGCCCCCTCCTCCGCGGGGACGTGACCCGACCCTTGCCCTCTGGCTCCCGGCCCTCACTCACCGCCCTCCAGCCACCCTGGCCTCCCATCCGTGGTCCTGGAAAGTCAGGCTTATTCCCACCACCTTTGCTGTCATTTCTGCCTGGAACGTTCTCCGCCTTTCTTTTAACAGCAGGCTCCTTGCCATTCCCTGATTCTCAGTGGGAAAGTCACCTTTCCTGGGAGGCCTACCTGGGCTGCCCTTAAGGACGCTTTTCCAGACACCCTTGACCTTGACCTTGTCCTTGGAGCCTTTTTCTCTGAGTCTCTTATTTGTTTATTGTCTGTGAGCTCTGTGAGGGCAGGGTCCTTGTCCACCTGGTCACTGCTGTGTCCCCAGGGCCAGGGCAGGGCCTAGAAGGTTCTCCGTCATACCCCTTTGAAGGACTGACACCTTAGAACTGACCTTTCATTTTCTACGAAGGGAGGCGGAAGGCCGGGGAGGAGAGCCGGTGTTGAGAGCTGTGTGTATGTGTGTGCGTGTGTGTGTGCGTGTGCGTGTGCTCACGTGCCCAGAGCTTTGAGCAGAGCAGGGAAGCAGAGAGCTGCAGTCTCCTTGAAGGAGATTTTGGAGGGGAAGACAGAACTGGGAGGGGCTGCACAGGCTGTGGCGGAAAGAAAATGTGTCACTAATCCAGCATCCGAGGTGAACGTGGCCAGCGAGAGGCTCCTCCCGCGGGATCTTAGGATAATGTTTAAGCTGAAGCCCTTGCCAGTGCTGTTGATATACAATAACCACCTGCCATTGCCCGAAGCTTTCAGTGAAAGTGTCACGCACAGAACCTTGCCTAGTGGTCATTTGGGGGAGAGAAGGTGCTCGGGGAAGGGGTGGGAAGCGAAGACAACTCGGAGGCTGAGAACTCAGAGGACCTGGGGGTAAGAGCAAAGGCCGGCTGGGAGGCAGGCGGCTGTCCGGAATGGGAGGACGGGTACTTCTGTTTAAACACCCAGGAGTAGGGCTATTTTCCAGCAGGCTGGGGGCCCGCGTGTCTCCGGGGGCCACCTTCTGACTGATACTTGGGGGCTGATCTGGGTCAGTTTTGGACACCTTCGTGGCTCTAGCTAACCACTGACCTGGTGTCGAGACACCAGTGAGAACAGTCCGGGCCCGGGCAGACCCTCCGAACACACCCCAAAGACGGGAGGAAGTTGTGCAGACCAGTCTGCAGTCAGCCCAACTGCTTTAGGGGTGTCAGGTCCCTCAGTTTGAGGAGGGGTGTTGCAGACAGAGGCACTCGCAGCACTGAGAGAACTTTCTAGAGCCTTTCAGCCAAGCAAACCCCCTGAGGCTTATGGACGTGAGGCCGACAGCACCAGGTGACTCACTTCCGGGTGTGTCAGAATTTGGTGTGCTGGGCTGTGAGGAAGGGGACGAGGGCAAAAGCAATCAGCTCTGCCCCGATGCCCCCTGACAAGCTCCTTGGAGGACATGACCTTTAGCTGGGCCTTGAAGGTCGAAGAGAAGTTCGTTGGGAGGCAAAGATGAGGATGGGCTTGTCAGGTAGAAGGAAGAACGCGAGGTAGAATCTAGAGAAGATGATACACAATTTTACTAGTTACCGTGAGCTTTTTAATCTCTTTTCTCATGTATTTCTGTTTCCTGTTAAAAATGAGAAATTTATTCAAATTTATGCTAATTGCACACTCTGTACCCAGAATAGAAAAATCGTGGGCTGAGGCTGCAGAATCATCAGTCTTGCGGGAGCTTCTTGCTTGTGAGAGATCCGAGCCTGTGGCTTCTGAGGAAGATATCCAGACCCGGTGCCTTATGTCACTCCTGGGGCGGCCACACGCTATGCACATGTCACAGACCACACGGACTCGGGGTCAGTGCCCGGCTCCTGCACTTCGGGGCTGTATGACCTTGGGCAAGTCATTCTGCCTCTCTGAGCTTTAGTTTCTAAAATCTGAAAAAGGGTTGCAGGTCTGTTTTCCTGTTGCTTGGTCTCCCCCAAGGCATCTTCTTACTTGCTCTAGAAGCTGCCTGGCTGTCTGACCCAAAGCACAAGATCAGTTTGATCCCTCTCATTCAATTGCTAAAAAGTCCTTTAAATAAGCAAGACCCAGCAAGCACAGCCAGTTCCCTCCGTGGTGCTCAGGTCCGCTTCCTGGTGACTTCTTGCCCAGGATCGATAGCCCTAGCTCCATCAATAGGGCTGGATTCCCGGTGACCTTGGCTTCAGGTTGATGCCCGGAGGGGACCTGTCTCCTTTTAACCCCTATCAGCAGGGGGAAGCTGTCTTTTCTCTGAATCTGGCAAACTCTGGATTGTCCAAAACCAGGGTTGGAATCCTGGCTCTGCTGTGACACCTTCGGCAAATCTACTAACCTCTCTGAGCCCCCGTTGCCTAGTCATTGAGATGGAGTGACAGCATCGACCTCACGGAATGAATGATGAAGAAGACTTTAAATGAAATAGTATATACAAAGAGGCAGATTATGACATCTATATATTTGGTCTTTGTCCCTGGTGGTTCCTGGCACACAGCTCCTAAAACCACCTGGGACCCCTGGGGTGACAGGTGTGTCTTTTGTATGCTAATGAGATAACTGATGGCTGGGGGCCCCTAAATCGCTACAGGATAGGGCTAGAAAGACCAAGCCATTATAATCAGAGAGCTGGGACTTTCAGCCCCACCCCCAACTTCAGGGGAGAGTCGAGGAGACTGAATTAATGACCAATGACCTCTGCCTAAGGAATGAAAGCTCCATAAAAACCCCTAAACATCGGAGTTCAGAGAAATTCCCGGTTGGTGAACACGGTGAGGTGCTGGGCGGGGGGTAGCACTGCCCCCCTCCCACATACCCCGCTGCATCTCCTCCCCCGGGCTGAGCCTGAGTCGCAGCCTTCATACTAAACTGGTACTGGTAACTAAGGCGCGTTCCTGAATTCTGTGAGCATCCCAGCGAGTTATCGAACCTGAGGTTGTGGGAACGCCCTGAATTTATAGCTGCTCCGTCAGCAGTGTAGGTGGCAACCTGGGGCTCGCGACCCGTGTCAAAGGGACAGTCTTGTGGGACTGAGCCTTCAAACCTGTGGGGTCTGTGCTTACTCCGGGCAGCCAGCGTCAGAACAGAACGGGATTGTAGGACACCCAGTGGGTGCCCAGAAGGTTGGTTTCAGAACCGCTGTTGACTCGGAAAAAAGCATTCACAGAGGCAGAGTGAGTGCTCAGCAAACTCTGTGCCTCTGACCTGTGATTTTTCTGACACGCTCATCCATCCCGAGTTCTGGCTGGGTTTTGCACACTGTCCCGTGGCTGGCTTATAAAGAACTTCACTTGTGGTACAATCTCATTTGCTTCTCCCAACACCCCCATTTTGTCTGCTTGCCCTTGTTTCGCAGAGGAAACAGGCTTAAAGACGTGGAGGGGCAGACAGCCTACATTTCTTGTACCAAATTTTGGATTTTCTCCCGCTTGTCGTTCAAGCGGGCAGCACACATAGGGTGCCGGGGGGTGGGGCTGAGCGTGTTGGGTGGCCAGGAAGACAATGAGGAGTGCATCGTTTGAAAATTTAACAGTAATAACAGAATGAATTAAAACCCAGTTGGCTTTTTAACGATTGCCGCGTGCCTGCAATTCTACACAGCGTTAGTAATAAAATATTCCTCCCTGAAAAACATCTTCGGTTGGCGTGAAGGTCAGAGCCATTCTGGTGGTTATTGTGGAGAGGTTTAATAATACGTGTCAGCTTCAAATCAGCACATTTTCATTACTTATTCTTTAAAACAATTCACTCAACGCAGAATTGGTTCTGTGAACTCCCTGCTAGACAGTCGACTCTGACACACTCAGACACAGCTATTGCGTCCTTGTTTCGAGAGTAAGTTTGTAATGGTTTGGAAACGTCCAGGTTCGCTCTGGGAGACGTGTATGGGGCTGTGTATCCCCATGTTTGAACAGCAGAGTCTAAGTAAGTGACCGCAGAGTAATCGCGAAGACAAAGAAACGAAACTTGAAGTTTCTTGCATTCCATCATGCTACGTGAGTGCTCGGAGTTTTTATTTGTGTTTGAAGATTTAAAGCAGGAAACCAAAGTACAACCTGTGGGGTGCAATATTTGTGATGAATAGGGAAAATTCTCCTTTCTACGTGAAATGTGTCAATTTCGCTTTAGATTATTATTTTATTTTAGGTGATTATAATTTAGTACTCATCTCGTATGATGGAGAGGATGCTAGCTAGAAAATGACCCATTCTGGGTGTCTGATACGGTACGTACACCCCTGCTAGGGGTTTTAATTCAATGTTTTCAGACTTTATGGTATCATGGCCCTCTAAGGAGCTATTTCAGACATTTTTTCCCCCAATTACACCCCCTTCCCTGCTCGGTGAAATATTAACACCACAGATATGCTGTATATTTCTGTATGTGCTGAGCCCTCTGCATGGCCCCAGGCCATAGTAACAGCGGAGGTTGACCTGGCTGCGTCCTGGCCACCTCCGTCTCAGTGTGACCGAAGGCTCGTCCGTGGCCACGGCATGCCCTCCCCACTCAGGACACGTCCCCTTGCTGTTTTGCCTGCCCGGACCTATGCTGCTCCGCTCCACCCGCCCTGGGAGTGCCAGGCCCCCGTGTCCCTCCCTGCTTACCAGCAGTCAAGGGGGAGGTGTTCAGGACAGATCACATTTATGCGTTCAGAGAAGACAGACCCAGGCACCAGTCCCCACCTGTCCTCTGGGGAGGCTCGGTGGCTGCAAGGACCCAGATAATTCTCATGACATGCTTCCTGCCTCATACCGTGGTGCATCTTGGGGTCTTTCAACAGCTGAGGTGGGGGGGGGGGCGGTGACCAGCTTGGTGCTTTCCAGTTGTTTGTGCTTGGAGGACCTGGTGTGATATTTGCTACGTCCTGCTGGTGTCACGAGAGGGTTGTTCAGAGCAGAATCTAGAGCTAGGCTGCCTGGGTTCGAATCCTCTGTCTGCCACCTACTGTGTGGCCGTGGGCAAATCACTCACCCACTCTGTGCCTGTCGGTTCCCACCTGTCAATGGCTGTCACGATGGCACCTGCCTTACAGGGCTGTCAAAGGCTCCACTGCCCTGACCCACAACCTGGGTAAGTGCTATGCTATTGCTGGCTACACGCTGTTTAATTAATATTTTCTTGAGATCAACTCGCTTTTTAAGAAGTTGAAAAAAAAGCACTTAAGTTTAAGGCTACTGTGAAAAATGGTTCTCATGACGTCACGGATCAGATATGCTGGTTATACCTTTTTCTCATTCGCGTTTGAATAAATGCATGACTATTAACATGAAGGTTGACGGTGTGTACTTCACAGCTTGGGATGGTCCCCAGGCAGGGACTGGGGAGGAGCAGGTGGCCCCGGCTGGTTCTTGGGTGACTGATTTGACACTTGAGGAAGATGGGCTTATCCAAGGCCCTGCCCCCACCCCCTCCATGGCCGAAACCCGCCCTCCCACCAGGGATGAGGGACACGGGACGAGGGACAGCTCCGGATTCGTCGCCATGGCTCCCAGGCGCTGCTTGAGCAAGGCTGGGATTCTTTTCTTGCTGAAATCGTGGATTTTGGGGCTATTTGTTGTCTCACACCCACCCATTGTGGAGGTGGCTGTGGAAATCATGCTCCGGCAGATCATTAAAATTTCAAATGAGTGAGGAGCCAGGAGGCCTGCGTCGTCTGCCGAGGAGGTGTGGCCGGGGACAGTGCCCAAGCGGGCATGTAGCCGCCCCGGGCCTGCTCTTCAGCCTGCCGCCCTCTGCTCCACCCCTGGGCTGCAGTCCGGTCTCGCCCCCTCCCTGACTCTCCGGATAGAAGCCCCTCGGTGGCCCTCATCGCCCCCTCTAGTGGTTCCAGCTGCAGATCCGCGGCCCCACCCCAGACCTGCTGACTCAGAGACTCAGCAGACTGTGGGGGGGAAGAAACTGCCCTCTGCCCTCCTGGCTTCTTCCTGCTGGTCTAATCATTGCTTCCGCGTGACACAGATTGACAAGAGAAAGTGACCAAATTTAATTACACGTGTACGTGTGGGAACCGCACACACGGGAGAGGGGCAGGGATAGAAAGGGTAAACGAGGCCCATGTGGCCTTCCGAGCCAAGGCCGGGGAGAGACGCCCGGTGGCTTCGGAGGGGAGGAAGGTCACTGCGGGATGGCCAGAGGAGCCGGTGCTCAGTGACCAAACACGTGCCCTGCCCTGTAGGTCCTAAAGGTTATCTCTGATAATAAGGCTTGTTATGGGCAAGTCCTCAAATGTCAGTTCTCTGTAGGAGAGGTGACGGTTTCTGGTGAGCCCGCAGAGTGTCCACTGCCTTCAGTTCACAGTGATCCACGTGCCCAAGTGGCACACCCTAGGGGGGCCTTTTCTGAACCCCTTCTACCCAGAATTCCGTGCTCACTGTCACCTCGTCCCTGGAGCACGCAGGGCCCTTGGCATCTGGGACTGGCCGAGCCGGCTGCGTGGCAGCCCCGCTGCCCGGGCCCCACCCACACTCGGGGCGCCCCCTCCCCGCCACCCCCCACACTGGCACTGGCTCTGCGTCTTTGGGCCGAGTCCGTCCTCCTCCCGGCTGAGCGGAGAGCAGGGGCTGGGGCGCCGGGAGAGTGGGGAGCGAAGCCAGCGTCGTGCCTGCCCAGAGCCAGGCTGGCATCTGGCCGTGTGGCGTCGCCGTGACCTTGGCAGACCTGTTTTGGTGCATTGGTGCAGGGTTGGGGGTGAAAGCCACAGCGCGGGCGGCGGGGTCTCCCTGCCCAGGGGCACAGCCGTGGAGAGGGGGCTGGGGCGCGGTGGGGAGCGGGAGGGAGACCCCAGGAGCAGAGCCGCCAGGGCCGCGTCTGCACGATGCGCATGCGGAGGCCGCGACTCAGGGGTGCTGGTGCCTCGGTGAGGCAGGTGGGGGTGTGTGTGGGGGTGACGGGGCTACCTGGAGTCTTTACCCCACGTCTCCACCGGCCGCCCGCGGTCTCACCGGCTCAGTGGAGACGCGGGGCCTCCTCTGCGAGCACAGCAGATTCAGTCACCACCACCCCCAGGCTAGAACCTTCTCTGCCTGGCAAATTCAATGCCCAGTCCAGTCGAGAGGACTTCTCTACGTATTTTTGAGGCAGGAAAGTCAAGGGCAAACGTGTGGGGGTTGGCGGTAGGTGGCCCCGCGAAGACATGGGGTGCTTTATCCGTCGGCAGCCAGGGATGCTCAGAAATGACCAGGACGTGTTGGGTTTAAAGATAACGTCTGGCAGAGCCTTTGGGGTCACCTGCTTCTCTGGGGGTCCCCGCTCTTCTATCTTGCTTGAATTATTTCACATTTCTATACCTTGTAGAAAACTGACCCAACAGTAGAGCAAATGCCACTTGTCCACAGCGATGCAAATGACTTTCGCGTGGAGATTTCGTGGATTTCTGCCCGTGGGAGGCCAGCTCTTCACGACGAACATTCATTGCAGCCTTCCTGGTTGCCGGTTCAAGAGCCTGTTCCTTGCATTCTCCTGGAACCTCGGAATGTCTCCCCTTGGTCCCCCATTATTAATGAGCTAAATTCTATCTTGGACACAAGTTTGTTTTAGATTTACACGAGAGTCGTGATTTTACCTGTTCATTTGAATAGCATAGTCGTGATGAGTCAGGGCTGGGGGAACAGAATGGGTAGAGGGGACACAGAGATTGATTTGCAGGGAATAAAATTCCAACCAGACTAGTCCAGCTCAAGGGAGTTTTACTAGGAGAGCCAGGGTCCTCTCGTGGAACCCAAGGATGGGCAGAGTGCCAGCCCGCATCTGGGCTAGGACGTGGGTGGGGCGTTAGGTTCAGCTGCACGTAACAAAAATAAGCAGACCTTTCTTCCTCTCATCTGAAAATACAGACGTCGGAAGCTCAGGGCCCGTGTCACGGCTTCTCAATGTCACAAAAGACTCCTGGTTTTTTTTGCCGCCTCCTCCTGAGGATGCTTCTGCACTCAGAGTCACCTCAGTGTCTCATCTGACTGCTAAAGCTCCAGCCATCACTTCCGTATTCTAAGAGTGGGAGGAGAAAGAGAAGAAGGACTTACTTCCTCCCTTTTAAGATCACTTCCAGGTAGGCCCGTGCCCCGCCTCCATGTGAAGGAGCCTGGGAAATGCGGCTGATGACAGCAAAATTAGAACTCAGGCTGTGCTTGGAATCCAGCTTGCAGATACCTTTTGGTTGGCCTCATCTTGACAAGTTTGAATTAAAAAAAAAAAAAAGATCAGACATTTAAATAGTATAAGTTTTGACATTTAAAAAAAATCCAGATTTCTGGCTTCTCTTAAAAACTCAGAAGCTCTGTCCGCCCGGGCTCACGTTGCACATGGGGCTCTCCTTCTGGAACGGGGTGGCCCGTTTGAACGGGGCTTTGCCCCCCGCACTCCCCCTCACCCCCAGTTTGCTCCACCCCTTCTGGCTGCGTGCAGGGCCCAGGACTCAACCTCTAACCCTTATCAGAGAGGTTCTGACGGGCCCGGGTCACCTGCTCACAGAAGAATTGTCCCAGGAATAGCATCCACTCCTGGCGCTTCGGTGCCAGCCGCGGGTGGAGGGCGTAGGGGACCCTGGGCAGTTCTGCCCCTGGGCTGTGGTACAGGCTTGCACCCCCACACCCGTCTATTACGGATGGAACTTCACCTGCACTGGCACCTTGGACACTTGCAAGACAGGGCCAGCTGCCAGAGCCGTGAACTGTCCCTTACTGAGCATCTACTGAACGTCACATCGATTGGACTCTAATCTCCATGTCCCCAGAGTTCCTCCAGTGTGGCCGGAGGCCCCTGTGTCAGTGTCACCCCGGGACGCAGTTTAAGATGTCAGCTCCTCAGCTGTGTCCGGGATTGTGGGGTCGAACCCTCGAGGCGTGGGGCCAAGGACCGCGCCTTTGAGCAGGCTCCCGGAGGTTCTGATGCTGTTGTTTGGGGTGACTGCATTAGTTCAGACCCGAAGTCCAGAGTGTAGGCCAGGGGTCTGGTCCCCTTGGCTGTCCGGGGAACAGGGAGCAGGGGTCAGTAGAAGTGCTTCAGCCAGGGCTGCTGATCTGGTCTGAAAGGCAGGTTGAGGCAACCCGGGGCGCCTCCCACCCTTGGGGTGAACCCCAGCCACAGGGAGCCGTCGAGGACGGGGGAGCAGGAGGGGAGACAGTGTGCACACTCCTCCCTCCACCCCGGGCCAGCCGCCTCGCTCCTCGAGGCCCGCTTGCTCCCCTGCGGAGTGGTGGAGGGCATCGTTTCCAGTGATTGAAGCACGGTCAGATTTTACATTGTCTGTCCCCCCGCTTCTGCCATCATGACTTCCTCTCTCGGTGGCGGGGTCCCCTTTGAAGCACGGTCAGATTTTACATTGTCTGTCCCCCGCCCCCCCTTCTGCCATCATGACTTCCTCTCTTGGTGGCGGGGTCCCCATGTGCAGTGCGCGTGGAGCATGCGGGTGGGCCACCCACCTCTGGGCCAGCGGGAACCAGAACTACTGGGAAGAGAGACATTCTCCTTCTTGGCTGGGAGCCGTGGGAATGTAGGCTGGTGGCCAGCTTGTCCCCACAAAGGGCAGTAATTCTGCCTAGGAGGGAAACCAGCATGGGGGGAGCAGGGTTGAGAGGAGAGGCCCAGAAAACGTCAGGGGACACTGTGTAAGCCCCTGGATCCAGTCGGGCCTCAAAGTCAGGTCCCTTCCCACATTCTCGTGCCGGCACGTTCCGCCTCTCTCACCGGCGTTAACTCGAGTTGATTTTGTCGCTGGGGGTGGAGTCGGGGGGACAGAGGCCTGCAGCAATGGCAGGGAGCTATGCCAGCTCTGCACCTCACGGCTGCCCAAATCGATGCCAAGTCTCGGCTCCCTTTGGAAATCGGAGCGTGGGAAGATTTATGGCCAGAGGCCCCTGAGCTGGGGCAGAGCTCACAGAGGGCTTGGGGCGTATGGCCAGAGGCCATGTTCAGCCTCTGCCATCAAAGCATGTCCTGCCCCGGGCAGTGGTGACTGAATCTGCAGTGAGAGGGAGCTGACCTGGCTCCTGGGTGCAAGACACACTGCCCGTGCGTCACCCCCAATGCGCCCTCACCCCCGGGGGCCGTGGAGACGATCCTCTCTCCATCGAGGCACTCGGAGGCACCGTGCCCATGCTCACTGGCTTTTCTCTGAACCTCCTGCAGGTTGGGCCGAGTGTGCTCAGTGCGTAATGAATCTGCTGCGCTCCTCCATGCTTATTGATTTCTTCTTTGATTACATATAATTTGCTGAACTGATTTGGCTGTGTGAGTTGAAAGGCATTTGAGAGAGATCTCTGTCATTTGTCACTCAACTCACCCTAGACTTTAAAATGAAAGCAGAATGATGCATTAAAAAAAGCTTCAGGGTTGTGATCCAGATTATCTGCCACTGATGGCAACCCGTCTGATGCAGCCGAGTTTTTTATTGAGTCCCAGTGATGTGCCAGGGCCCGTGTGAGCTGCTGGGGTCTCACTGGTGGAGGAGGGTGGGCTTCCGGCCCCGACGTGCTCAGTCTAACGGGGAGAAGGTGCATACACTTCAGAGAGTGGCATGTAATTCCTTTGTGAAAGTCAAAGAAATCCTCAGAGAGAACTTGACCTCTGAGCCGGGTCGTGAAAGGTATCCGGGACCATCCAGGCCAGCCAGGCATGTAGTGTCTGCTGCTCTTGTCTGCCCAGCTTCACCCCTCCCTTCTTGATAGCAGCACCCAAGTTTTCTTTGAAAACTCCCCTCATTCCATGAGGAGGTCCTGGTGGAAACAGGCGTGCTCCCACCTCACCCCACAGCCAAGATGCGGGTCCTTTAGACTGTCCCCCCCCTGAGACTGCCTGTTTGCCACAGCACCTTACGAGGCCAGAAGGCAGATCGAACCGTAATATCCCAAGACGGTCCTTGTTTCTTCTGCCGAGAGTCAGGCCCGACCTGACTCTCGCGTCTCAGGGTCCGAGCTGCCCAGTGGCCATGGCGAGTTCCCATCCCTCCAAATCCGAAGTCCCTAAGCGGCACGCAAGGTGTAAAGGACCTTTCTCTCCACTGTCCCTGAGGAAGGGGTATTCCTCCCCCTCCGACGAGATCACAGTTCCGGGGCCACCGTCCGTCAGGGCCATGTGCTCGGAGCCTGCGTGTCCCACCAGCACGGCCACTGGGGTGTGTAATACACAACCCTCTCGTTGTATTTCCTTCCATCGAATTTTTCTGTCTATAAGGTTCCGCTGTGGTCACAGTTGTCACTATCCTGTAATTTCAATTTCGTGCCCTGTTTTCCTTCTGCTTATTACCGCCTCCCCCTAAATAGAATTTTAATGACCATGACATATCTCATCATGTGTCAGGAATCGGTTTACTTAATTATTTTCTACTTCTGAACGCTAAGTAGGTTCCCAGTCTTCGCCAGTGTCGATCACATAGGGATAAAATACTTTCTGCATGAATGTATTTCGTATTTCCGATAACGTCACGAGGAGACCATCTCGAATGTAGAAATACTGGGACAGGAGTCGGGACATGTTTTCGGCTCTTGGCTGCCACTGTGCTTTTCAAAATAATTCGAACCCTGTGCGATCTTCAGAAGGCGTGTTCGAAATGCTTGGCGTGTACGCAAATGCACATGGGCAGACACACGTCTTCACACCTTTAGGACTTGCCACGAGTCACCCCCAGGACCAGGAAGAGTAGGACTATGGCCCTTCAAAGCCTGTCACGCAAGCTCAGTGCTAAAAGAACCCGCAGAGGCTGACGATGGAGGCGTCACTTATCTTTCTTGTTCTGGCTCAGACACTAAATTTTAGTTTGAACCCTAGGGCTTCCCCCTTAAATAAGCTGTGACCCCCAAACCCCCAAGCCTTCTTCCTTCCCCTCCCACATAGTACAAAGTCCCCCGGGCAATTTCCTTGGGGCTTATGTGACTGTTTCTCTCTGATGCCTCTCGTCCAGCAAATTCTCCACTGGGTCCTACACAGGTATTTTTACCAGAGAAATTTGCTCCTGAAATGCCGCTCACCATTTGCAGGAGAAGCCCCTGGGATCTGAGAATCAACATTAGAAGTTCTCGTATTTTTAAAAATGTGTATTATTGGACAGCTTAATGAAGTGTTTGAAAACGAATGCCCATGTCAAGAAATAAAAAGGGCCAATGCCCCCCAGAAGCCTCCTACGTTCCCCTGTCAAAGGCGCCCCCTCTCCCTCCCTGCCAAAGTAACCGCTGTCCTACTCTGAGTCACTTCGTCCGTGGTCTTCACAGTGCTGTCACCTCCGTTTGCGTCCCTAACCCCTCTAGTTTCGTTTTGCCTGGTTTTGAGTTTTCTGTAATAGGATCAAAAGCATGTATCCTCTTGTATCTCACTTCTTTAGCTCAAAAATATGTTTTTCAGATTCGTCCATGTTGTCACGTAACTTTTGTTGCTGAATATTATTTCGTCGAATGAATGTACCACGGTTTATATCATCATTCTACAGGAGGCCTGCAAACCCCAGCCGGCAGGCCAACTCCAACCCCGTGCCCGTCGTTTGTTAATAAAGTTTTATTGGATCACGGCCACGTCCATTCCCTTACATATCGTCTATGGCTGCTTTTGCTCTCGGGCAGAGCTGAACAGTCGTGGCACAGAATGTATGGTCTGCAAGGCCCAAATGTTTACCCTCTGGCCTTTTGCAGAAAAAGTTTGCCAACTCCTCCCTTCCACAGTTGATGGGCAGGTCGGTGGTTTTCCAGTGCGGGGTTATCACAGTTACCCTGTGCACCTGTCGATACGTTTCTCCTGGCAGGTAGGCACCTGAGATTTTCTGGCGTAGATATTCAAGGGCGGGATTGTTGGTCCACGTGACATACATATCTTCACTTTTTCTCGATAATGCCCAACCGTTTCAAAGTGGTCGTACCAGCCCGTGCTGTCACCCGTGCGTGCGTGTTGCTGTTGATTACATTTCTGAAAACCCGTATGGCCAGATTTTCTAATTTTTGCCAATCCGATGGGTGTGAGATAGTATCTTGCTTTAATTTACACCTCCTCGGTAACTAACGAAGCTGAGTGTTTTTTTTAATTTGTGTTCTGGCTCTTTCTATTTCTTCTGTGAATTTTTTGTTCACTCTGCCCATTTTCATGTGGTTCTTTTGCTTTTTTCTTCTTGATTTATAGGAATTCTTTATAGTATTCTGTTTATCGGTCTTTTTTGGTTGATTACGTATATTGCAAACACCTCCCTGCTTTTGACTAATCATTTTGCTTTGTTTTGGTCATGTTTATGAGAAGTTTCAAATTTTAAGCAAATCAACTCCTTCCCTTTGCGATTTGTGCTTTTTATATCTTAGCCAAAAAAAAAAAAAAAAAAAAAGAGTTTTCTATCCTGATGCTGAAGAAAATGTTCTTATAATTTCTTGTAAAGTGTTTTCTGTGGGAATCACATATGCTGAGTCTCGCTCCTGTGGATGGGTCTGGGGCAT
>NW_006431919.1:19078217-19089611 GCF_000325575.1 Pteropus alecto | reverse complement strand
CGCTTTGCGGGTCGTCACGAATCCCTTGGGAGGCTCCGTTTTTGAGTGGCCTTGAGGGACAGGGGCCCTCCTACTTGGACATCTTGCCCTAGAGGAGAAGAAGGCACTCTCTGGGCTTCATGTACATCGTCTCAGCCAGTTCCCCTAGCTGGTCCCATGAGACCCCATTCTACAGATTCTCAAACGGAGGCTCAGGACACCGAGGCACCCAGCACGTGGCAGCGCACGACGCTTCGTTCGTGCATTTGACACACACCGTTGAGACCCCGTGACGTGCCAAGCGCTGGGCCACATTTCTCTACTCAAGGGGCTGTGTTGGGGGTGGGAAGGGGCACGGGACGAGCTCACACGCAGTGCACACGCGCACACGGGCTGTGGGAGGGCCAGGAAGGAGGGGGACAGGGCGAGGCCGGCCAGGCTGGCCAGGGAGGGGGCCTCTCTGAGGAGGTGACATGGGAGCTGAGCCCCGAATGAGGAGAGAACAGCCCTGAAAAGCCCCAAAGAGCGGATAAGCCCGGGAGCTGGAGGAACAGACAGAAGGTCAGGATGGCGAGGGATGAGGGAGGACGAGGTCAGGGAGGGCAGGGGACAAATCGCACAGGGCCCCATGGGCCGCAGGAGAATTGAATTTGATTCTAAGTGCAATAGGAAGTGCTTTGTCAGGGGAGGGACACGACGTGACTTGCATTTTCAAAGGAGCACTCTGGGTGCTGCGTGGGGCTCAGAGGGGACAGTGAGCCTAGTCCGATGGCCATGGCTTTAATTCAGGGGTGACAGCTGGGACTAGACTGGCGACAGTAGACGTGGAGACAGGATATGCAGAGAGAGAGAGAGAGAGAGAGAGAGAAAGCGTGAGCTCCTGCATCTCAGAGGGTCTTGTTTTAAAAATACAGAGACAGAGAGAGAGACAGAGAGAGAGAGAAAGCGCGAGCTCCTGCATCTCAGAGGGTCTTGTTTTAAAAAATCGATTTGTAGTATATTCACAAGATTGTGCAACTGCTAATTCTGGAAACTTTCCATTGTCCCCCAGAGAAACTCCAAACCCGTTGGCAGTCACTCCCCTTTCCCTCCTTTCCCCGCCCCTGGAAACCAGTAATGGCTGGTGACTGGTCTAATCTGGACATGCTATATAAAAATAAAATCATATAATACGCGGCTTCTTTCACTGAGCATAATGTTTTCAATTCTCCACGTTGTAGCATAAACCAGAACTTTCTTTTTATTTCCAAATGCCATTCCACTGGATGGATTGGCCATACTTTGTTTATCTGTTCTCCAGCTGATGGACACTTGGGTTGTTTCCACCTCTTGGCTGCTGCGAATAATATCACCATGGACGTTCATGTTCACGATTTCGTGCGGACATACGTTTTCAGTCCTCCTGAGCATACTCGTAGGAGTGGAATTGCCAGGTCATGTGACTGTGTATTGGACGCTTTGAGAAACTGCCAGGCCGTTCTCCAAAGCGCCTACAGCATTTTACACCCCCACCAGCGGTGTGTGGATTTCAAGCTTCCCACCCTCACCGGGCAACACTCACTGTTCATCGGTTTCGTTCTCGCCATCCTGGTGGGTGTGAAGTGGTGTCTCCTGGTGGTTTGGGTTTGTGTTTCTCTGATGACTAATGATGTGGAGCATCTTGTCAAGTGCTTGTCAGCTACTCATGTATCTTCTCTGGAGAAATGTCTATTCAAGTCCTTTGCCCATTTTGTAATAGGGCATGTGTATTTTTATTATCGAGTGATCAGACTTCTTTATGTGTCCTAGATACAGGTCCCTGATCAGATATAAGACTTGCAATTGTTTTCTCCCAGTCCGTGGGTTGTTTTTTAGTTTCTTGATAGTGTCCTTTGAAGCACAAAAGTTCATAATTTTGAGGAAGTTCAATTTATCTGTTTTTGTTGTTGTTGCTTGTGCCTTTTGTATCATACCTAAGAAATCATTGCCTAATCCGAGATCGCAAATATTTACCTCGATGTTTTCTTTTAAGAGTTTTATAGTTTCAGCACTTATATTTAGACCTTTAATCCATTTCGAGTTTATTTTTGTATATGGCGTGAGGTAGGGGGTCCACCTTGTTCTTTTTCTTGTGGATACGGGATTGTCTCAGCACAATCTGTCAAAAGGACTCTTCCTTCCCTATGTCCTGGGGTCCTTGAGAGGACCCGATGAAAAACAGGAGATGAAAATGGTGTGCGGGTGGAGTTTAAACACGGGGAGGGTTCTCACAAAAACGTAATGTCACGTTTCTTTGAAAAACTGGAATCCTTGGAAACACCGGCCCCTAACTCCAACGAGGCATCTGTTAGCCGCCTTCTTTATTTAGTTTTTGAATGTTTGGTTAAGCAAATAATATTTTGAAACCCTTTTATTATGAAAAATTTCAGACATACTAAGAAGTCGAGACGAGGTTCATAATGGGGGCATCTCCGGGATCCCCACTCGGCTCCGACAGTGAACATTCTGCCTTTCTCGTCTCCTCGGTCTGCATCCCAAGCTTTTTTTTAGGTGGGGAGCCGAAATCTTTTAGGTCAAGGGTGGATGATTCCACCTGTAAATACAGCAGTATGACTTTCTAGGAGATGAAGACTGTTGAACATCATGACCGCATGCGACTGTCACACACAGCAAAATTAATGATAAATCCCGAATATCATCTGATACCCAAACTGCGTTCAAAACACCCCCACACTGCATTCGGCCGACGTGTCTTCTAAATTCCTCTTAATCTGTGAGAGTTCTTTCTCTTCTTTTCTTTCTCCATTTGTTGAGGGAACTGAATCACGTGTCCTACAGAAATTTGCATCTTCTGGGTTTAACCGATGGTCTATTCCTGATGTGTTTATCACGCTTGTCCGCCCTTGCATTTCCTCTAAACCTGTTGGAGCCTGGTGAGAGTCAAATGCATTCTTTTCTTTTCTTTTTTTTTTGCAAGTATTAGTCGTTGGTGGTGCCGTTTACTTCCTGTTGTCTTATATCAAGAGGCCTGTAATAATATCCGATGTTCCACATTTTTAAGAAGGATTAGCAAGTTCAGATGGCGTCAATAGATCTTTCCATGATAAATTCACATCAAACCTTCGATGATCGTGCATTTTCAGCTGGGGCCAATAGCGCCTCCAAGGAGGAAAAAAATTGGTTCTTGGAGGGGGATGGGAAAAAAATCTTCTTGTAATGCATAAAGCATGGATATATATGTAATACACACACACACACACACACACACACACACATTATATCCATGGTGTTAAGGTTTCACGGGGGAGATAAAACGTCTGCTGTGGGCTTTTCACTTGATCCGTTTGACAGGCTATAGCAACCTTGACTCTCGTTCCGTCCTTGAACTTCTGAAGTACGTCGCTCTTTGGAATCCTGACATACAATGTTTCTGATGACAAGTTTGATGCCGAACCGATTTTCTTTCCCTTTTAAGTAATTCATTCATTTTGTCTGGATACCCAATGTGCTTTATCTTATAAATCTCAAAGTTTTACTAAAGTATGTCTTGGTGTTGACCATTTGAGGTTGCTTTGCCCAGGTTATATAATTTGTTTTTTTTCCAGAAAAGCTTCTTAGATTACAGTTTTCGTCATTTATTTTCCTGTGTGATATTTTTCCCCAGCGGGGGCTGTTGTATACGTGTTGGAAATTCTAATCTAACTTCTACATCTCTTTCTCTAAATCTTTTCTTTTTAACGTCTTCATTTCTGTTTCATTTTTTCTCTCTGTGTTTCTCTAACGGTAATTTTCTATGGTGCCTAATCACAGTTGTGTTCATTTTAAATTAACCATCATTCCTGAATTTAAAAGTTTTATCTCTTAATTCATTCCTGACCTTTTCTAATTCCATTTTGTCTTAACCGCTATCCTTTCTTCAGCTTTCGATCTCATTCTGAAATATTATAGTTTTTCTCTGCTTCGAGTTGAGTACTTTTCCTAATGCGCTGTTGTTTTCCATAGATACATTAGTCTGATAATTACCCCCATAGTTTCTTATTTCCCGACCACACTCTTCCTGTTTGCTCACATGTGAGGGGATGAGTGTCCCTGTACTTTTTAGAGGACATTTCTCTTGTTAAAGATAATTTTCAGAAGCAGGTAAAATCATGACTCTCATACAGATATAAATACGAACACAATATGTTAAAAACTGTATTCTGTTCATGAATCAGCAAAGGAACCAGGCAGCTGTTATAACCAGTTTGAGGAAAAAGTCAGCAAATCACAAGTTTGGGTGGGTTAAGGGGGTGTTGAGAAGAATTGCAAATGAAGTCAGACGTGTGTGTGTGCACGTGTGTGCGTGTGTGTGCACGTGTGTGCATGTGTGTGGGGGGTGCGTGCATGAGTGTGGTGTGTGCACGTGTGTGCACGTGTGGGTGAATGTGTGGGTTGCACTGTGTGCATGCGTGTGCATGCTTGCGTGTGTGTGTGCATACGTTCATGTCTGGGTGAATGTGTGGGTGTGCGCGTGCATGTGTGCATGTGTGCACACATGTATGTGAGCGTGCACACGTGTGCACGCACGCGGGTGAATGTGTGGGTGTGCATATGTGTGTGGGCATGTGGGCGTGTGCACACGTGTGCGTGCACACACGTGTGTACATGGGTGCACACATGTGTGGATGAATGTGTGGGTGTGCACGTGTATACACATGTGTGTGCGTGTGTGTGCACGTGTGTGCATGTGTGTGTATGTGTGCGTGTGTGTGCACGTGTGTGCATGTGTGTGTATGTGTGCGTGTGTGTGCACGTGTGTGCATGTGTGTGTATGTGTGCGTGTGTGTGCACGTGTGTGCATGTGTGTGTATGTGTGCGTGTGTGTGCACGTGTGTGCATGTGTGTGTATGTGTGCGTGTGTGTGCACGTGTGTGCATGTGTGTGTATGTGTGCGTGTGTGTGGGTGTGCACGTGTCTGGGTGTGTGCGTGTATGCAAGTGTGTGTGCACATGTGTGGGTGTGCACGTGCGTGCGTGCATGTGTGCACGTGTGCGTGTGTAAGGGTGAGGGCGTCCATGCGGCCTCTGTGGGAAGGGACAGACCGTCCGCGTCCCTCAGTCGCAGGTGCCCGGGCACTGGCGGAGCGGCCCCGCTCGATCAGGACCCGCGGAGGCGCACGGCTCGCTCCAGGCACCGCTCGCATCTCTGGTGATGTGTGAGGTGGTTTCGGGCCCGTGCGGGGGTCGGGGTGAGCCCGCGTCCTAGCCGCTGGGGCTGTGGACTGCTCCGCGGCCCGCAGCACTTGCCCACGTGGTGCTGCCAGACGAGCCCGGATGCTGCCCGGACCTCCACCTGCGCTCGGCCATGTCTCTAGGGGGACCCCCCACCCCACCACCTTGAGCCCTTGCTCAAGAAAACATGGGACAGGATGGCGAAACCGCACACCGAACGTTGTCGCAATCCGCGTTGCCAAACCACTTCCGGTAACTGCCCTTCCGTCGTCTTCCGTTTCCTCGTGGCCCCTCCGTTCCCTGTGTGTCCCCCCTTTTTGAACCTCGGTCACCTTTGTCTCAGCCGGAGTCGAGCTCGGCTGACGCCGGAGTCCCTGCCTCGCTTGCTCTGGCCTGCATCACATTTGTCTCGCCGCCTCGAGCGAGTGTCCCCTGCCGTTTCTCCTTGTCGCTTCACGGTCCTAGCGTCCTCTCTCTGTTGCTTCCACGAAGTGTTAGAGAATGGAATGTTCCGGAGCAGCCAGGGGCTTCGCCGCAGGCTCCTCCCACCGGTACCTAAGCCTTTCCCGCCTTTCCCCGCACGCTCTGCCCTGGCCGTCCTGCAGCCTGCGCTCAGCGTCCGTGCAGGGCTGTCTGTTCCCCAGCATCTAGGGGGGCACGAGGGTCCAGGTGGTCCCACTGCCAGCCTCTCCGACCCTGGCACCCACCTGCCTCGGAGCCTGTGTGGACGCTCCCAGCTCTGGTCAGACCTCCCGCTGAGGTGGCCGACTGCATTTCCCAGCCCTCGTCTTCCCCCACCTGCTCCCACGAGGCCACCAGGCAGGTGACCTTGCCACCGTCAGCGGCTTCACTCTAGCCGCCTGTGTCCTGGGACCCTTGATCACCTGGCTTTGTTAAGTGTGTCGTCTGCTCTCTGGCCAGCCGACTGCTTCTGTCCCTGTGAGAGGAGCCGGGGAGGCCGAGCAGCGGCTCTGCCAGTGTCTCCGCCACCTTGGGCTGCGTCCTTTCAGATGGACACACGCTGTCCACAACCCCCAGGTCCCCACAGGCGGCTTCGCGTCCTCACTGATGATGACATTTTACCCCCAGGGGTCCGTTTCCACCTTACCTTTATTTCCCGGGTCTGCTTCTGGTGCTCACCTTCTGGTTCAGCGTGTGTCTCAGGATCTACTGGCTTGTGTTGTAGATTTTTTTCTTTATAATACCTAAGAAGTTATCTCCCTCCATTTCTTTCCATTTCTTTGTTTCCTGTTTTTTTTTTGTTTGTTTGTTTTGAGTACCTTCTTTTGTCTTTTTCTCTACTGTTTGCTTTGTTTTGTACTCAAAAGAAAAAAAAAAAGAGAGATTCAATTCAGTCCCTCTGTCAGGCATTTTCCAGGGACCTTCACAAACTCTCGAAGCCTCGATTTCCTCATCTGCACGATGGAAACAATAGAAACACAAAGACTTTGAGCCCAGGAAGCGAACGGTTCGGCTTCACTCAGCGCCTGTCGGCCTCTCCACCTCAGCTCTGAAACGCGAGTACTTTTTCGAGTGTTTTGTGTGCATTTATGAGATAGTTTTACAGTTTGTTTTGTTTTTAAATACGGATGAGTATGCAGAATGTTTTTAAATTGCTCTTTGAAGAAATCTCCCCCGTGGGGGGGAAAAAGGAGGAAGAAGGGAAAAGGAAACTGGGGAATTCAGTGCTTTTCCTTCGCCGCTGTCAGTCACCAACGCCCCTGGGGCAGGACCCCTCCCGAGAAAAGACAAAGAGAAAGAGGCTTTCTGCCTGCGATTCGAAAGAACCCCTTTCCTGGCCATATTTTTCCCTCTTCTGCATTGCTATCTTTCTGTGCCACATTTCTTAAGCCTTTTAAAAAACTGCCAGAAATGATTAGAGCGGAGAACAAAAGGTCTGACGACTGAAAAGTAAAGGCTCCAGTTTGCATTCCGTCCCCCCGTATTATGCACACGCGCCCTTTGGTCTGCCTTTCTGTGTGAGGAGATGCAGCCTCTCTGGGAAGGGCGGGGAGCGGGTGCAGATGCAGCAGGAACGTTTATACCCCCCCCACTCCGCCCCCCAAAGCCTCAGTTGTTTTTCTTTGGAAGAAAAGCCTGGCTCGTGTGTCATTCTGAGCTCCCAGGAGCAGGGCCAAACAGGACTGGCTCCAAAGAAAAGGAAAGAATGAATGAGTGCTTGAAGGGATGAGTGAAGGGGAGAATGTGGGTGCGGGGTCCGGCACCAGCGCCCCAGGGGCCTGCCACGTGGCCTGGGCAAGCCGCTTTGTTCCTCTGGGTCCCCTTCGGCTCCTCCACAAAGGCTGCCAGAAGCAGCTCCCTCTCACGCTTCTGGGGAGGACAAAATAAAATAACCCACAGGGACGGTCTCATTTAACTTCATAGCGTTTCGTGGAGGGAGACTCGAATTTGTTGTCCAGATCAAGGCGATCGGGAAGGGAAGGGGCCGACCCTTTGTCCTAAGGTTGCGCACTGTCCCCCGGCTCCCCTGGGGGGTGGGGGGCTCCTGGGAAGCGTTTCAGCGGGTCCTTGGCCAGCCTCCTGAGCCTAGTTAGAGTGCTGGGCTCCGTCGTCTCGGGACACTTGGTCGAATGGCCCCGTCTGCAGTCTCGCTCGGCGGGGGTCGAGGTGGCCGCTGAAGTCTCACTTTGTGCATTCGAATCCAGGACCTGGGCCAGAAGCCTCTTACAGGCTGTGCGAACTTGGGCAAGACACGCCTCCGTTTCGTTTCCTGCCAAACGGGGCCAGCGATCCCCAAGTTTGGGAGTTGCTAGGGGTCTGGGTGCTGAGCGCAGCACCCCCGGCACCTGGAAGCCCTCAGTAACCCCGAGCTGACTTTCTTTCCTTCGCGTGAACCTGTTTGAGTGTCTACGGACACCCGAGCATCACCGAGGACAAATGGGAGGGAGCCGGTTGTCGCAGCCCGTTGGAGGTCAGCGGGCAGCGCAGGACAAACCCCGCTGCACGAGCTTGTCGTTGCTATGAGTAATAATAACAGCACTAACTGGAGCCGAAGCGGTGGACGCCACCCAGGCCGTCCGGAGCTGGCCCACGGGCGGACCACTCCCTCAAGCACTGGCCACCGCCGCCTAGGCCGGCCCTTCCACCCCGGGGCTGGGGGCCTGGGCGAGGGCCCGTCTGCTGTGCTCTGGCGCCTGCAGACTGCCTCTCAGCCGGTCCCACGAGGGGCCACCGCAGGGAGCTCCCAGGGCGGGAAGCACCCACGGCATCCGACACCTGTGCTGGCTTTTCCCTTTCCACTCCCCCCCAGTTCTCCACCCTGCTTCCCGGGGTCGCCTCCTAAACAAGCCATAGATTCAAGTCCCACTCTTTGGGGAACCCCGAGTGGGATAGGAATCGCTACGGTTGGAATGTTCGTGTCCCCCCTAAACTCACTGGATAGATCCTACCCGCAATGTGATGACTTTAGGGGGCAGGGTCTTCGGGAGGGGCCCCCATGATGGGGGTGGGCGTAGCGCCCTTTTAAGGGATACCCCAGAGCTCCCTGCCCCCGGCACTGCGTGAGGACACAGCGAGAAGGCCGTCAAGGACGAAGTGGGCCCTCGCCCACCCGACCCTGGATCCGCCGCTCCTGGAGCTTGGACTCCCCGCCTGCGGAGCTGCGAGAGATAAATGCCTGATGTTTATAAGCAGTCGATGGGGCAGGACGGTGCCTCTAGGTGCTGGCCGTGTGCCCAGCCTGTGCCCAGCCTGTGCCGAGCGCGTGGCAAGCGCCACTTTTTACGGGATTCTCCTAAGAACCCGATGAGGGAGGCACTGGTTTTAATCTCCATTTTACGAATGAGAAAGCGACGCTCAAAGCACTTTGCCCAGTTCCCCGCAGGGGCTCAGTGGTTTTCTGGGACACGGGACCTGGGCCGAGAGCCAGGTGCGCGCTAGCCGGTTGCGTTCCGATCCGTCCATGTCATTCGTTCGATGCGAGGCGTCTTTTCCGAGGGGACTTTGGAGACCGTCTCCTTAGGGGTGGTGACGGGCTGGAGAAGGTCAGGGCGGTGCAGGCCTACAGGTCCGGAGTCAGAGACGAAACTGGGATTCCGATCAGCCCAGAGAGTGGCCATCACTGGGCTCCGAGAATGTCACCAGGGGTGTAAAGGAGTGAGTCCTCCGACAGGCCACGCTCCGCCAGCCTGGCTCGTGGGGAGGGATAGTCCTTCCTGGGTCCTGAGGGACACTAACTGCTGCCCACATCTGCGGGGAGGCGGGCACCATGCTGGGGACCACCCCTGTCCTTCCCGGAGGCACATTTCTCATGCGAGGGAGCCCCAAACCTGCTCCAACCTCTGGCTTCCCCAAAACTCAGGCCGTTGGCCTTTGAGGGCCTGCTGAGCCTGGGAAAAGATGAGGCAGCTCTTCCCAGGCGATCTGCACACTGAGTATTTTTCCTGTGGTCAGACTCAAGTCTTCCCCGTGCGGAGCTGTGGTCTTGGGGACATCTGCCATGTGCATTCAGTGTCGGCCCCGGGCCCTTCTCTCAGCTCTGTCCGAATGGAGTCGTGGTTAATTCCCCTGGGGTCAGAGGCTGGCCCCGTCCCTGCCCTCAGATGGAAGGCAGGAGAGGGAAGTGTCTGGCAGGACAAGGGGGCGGCTAGTGTTTCGTCTGGGATGCGCTGGAGCCAGGTGCCCCGCTCAGTTCCGCTCCGCCATCTACTAGCTGACCGATTGCATGCTGGTTTCTAAAATGCCACCGTTTCGTCTGTGAAGCGGGGACAGCCAGAGGGTCGTGCGGGTCGGCAAGGCGGTCACAGGGCAACGTAACTTCTTGGCGGGTGTTAGCCGTCAGCCCGACCTCGGGGCTCGCCGGTGGCTGAGTGGGTTGGAACAAGATGATACACGTCCACTGTCTTAGCCCAGGCTGGACAGTCCTGGCACTGCCGGGCGCCAAAACCTCGTCAGCACCCCAGTCACAGAACTACTGCAGAGTCCTGCATCTATCTCTGGGGCAGCAGCGCTCAACCCCGACTGCACCCCAGAACAGCCTGGGGAGCTTAAAATGCCGGTTTCCAGGCCATCCCCAGGTATTGGGGTGCAGTCGGTTTGGATGGGGCCTGAGCAGTAGGAGTTACGGAACATTTTTCAGGTGATTGTGGGGTGATGCCAGGCATGAGAAACCCTGCTCCGGGCCATGGCAGGGGGCCCGCTAATGCCCAGCCAGTTTTGAGGGTGGCATCTCCCCGCCGCGCCCCTCCCTGCGCCCCCTCCCCCCACACCGGCTCCCGGACGTCAGGCTGCATCCTCCTCCCTCCACTTCTCGGCCCAGGGCCTGCCTGGCAGTTTGGGGGGGGGGCCTCGTCTCTTCCCCATCGTCCCCTTTGCCTTGCCAAGGAGCACCGGGGAGCTGGAAGTGGCGGCTTCTCTTTCGCGATGTGACTCAGCCCCGGGGGGAGAGGCCGGGCTGGAGGAAACCGACCTGTCTGCTCCCTTCCTGTGCTTCCTGAGTTGTCAGCACCTGCCCCGGTGAGCAGTGGGAAAGCCACCGGCTCTCGGTTGCGTCCCTGCCTCGCCCGCACCCTTCTGTGGGGGACGTGGTGGCCGGCACCCCCTCCTCCGTTCTGGGTGGAAATTACTATTCGGAGTTCGTATCCCCACGTCGCGTTCTTTCCTGCTTCAGCGGGATTGACATTTTTATCTGTATTTTTAGCTTTTTTTTTTTTGGATTCTCTCCTGCTACCATCTTTCCTGGAGATTGGAGATTGCACATGATTAAAACGCATTTTCATTCTCGACGGGCATACGAGGGCGGAACCCGTTCTTGATTGCGATCACACACGATGAGCCGGTGTCCAGCCCCCCGGGAAACTCACTGGCACGCGCCCCCTAGGCGACGGGCGGGCGCCCAGCCCGGGCTGTGGCCACAGGGGGAGCGGCCCGCTTGTCTGCTTTTCCGCTCTCATGTCATTGCAGAGAAAAGACAGGGGAAGAAACGCCATGACTTCCGGCTCCCAGTTCACTCCTTTCGATCTTCACGGCGAGACTGTAAAGTGGGTTTTTATTCCTCAGATGAGAAAACCGAGGCTCAGAGAGGGGACCTGGCCTTGTCCCACGTCGCCAAGAGTGCGTGGGGGAGCTGGGTTGGACCACTGTTCCTCCCCTGCACGCAGCCTTTTCTGATGGGCCTGGCTTTGGGGACGGAGGCCGGGCCCCTTCTCTGCGCTGGGGGGCGCTCACCACCTGCCCCGCCCCCAGGGTCAGCTGGCACCTCCGTGAC
>NW_006431919.1:19066716-19078055 GCF_000325575.1 Pteropus alecto | reverse complement strand
CCGCCCAGCAGACGAACCCATTTCTGCCCGTTGGGCCCCACCCGGGGCATCACCCCAGCTTGCCGCAGCCGGGGAGTCGTCTTTCTTGCAGCTTCCTCCACTCTCGTCCTAGCTCGGCCTCGAAAGCCGGAGATCCCCAGATCCGCGTCGTGGGGTCGCAGTGCGCGGCCTCGGGCCACCTGCCGGCAGCCGCCGGGAGCGCCCTGTCGGGCGGCGCTATCCCGCGGCCAATGCTGCCCCCTGGCGGCGCCTCTCCGCGCTGCGGCTCCCGAGCCACAGCCCGCCGCGGGGCTGACCGCAGACTGAACTTGGCGTTTTTCTCATTATAAAACGAATACGGGTGCACTCCAGAAAATCTGAGACCCAGGAAACTGTAAAGAAAATAAAGATTACTTGTAAACCCAGAGATACCAACTGTTAACCATCTTGGTATATGCCCTCCTAATATGTCTTGTGTACACATCAACGCATGTATTATTAGAGAAATGGAGTAATAATCTGCAGACGTTTTTAAAAATAGCATCTAATATGTCCTGAGCTCAGAAGCAGAAGAAAATCTAGAAAATCAGAAAATCATAAAGGGTAAAATTTAAAAAGTGCTTATAATCTCACCATCCAGAGATAGTCTTTCTTCTCCGTTTAGTTTATACCTGTGAAAATTCACTGTTATTTATCCATATATCTGTCTCACTCGCAAGAATCCAAGTAAGAAATTAAAAAAAAAAACTTCCTGTGGGGAAATCGTGTTCTCAGATCCTGGCTTACCTCGCAGCCGTGTCTCCCTTTCTAGCAGTTTCTCTGGCAACGTCCTCCCCCCTCCCCCCTCCCCCTTCCATCCATCCGTATGGCTCTCATGGGATCGGCCAGGCCTTCTGGATCCTGCGTGTATGCGCCTGTGGGATTCATTCTTAGAAGCGGAATTTCTGGAAAGAGGGTATGCATTTTTATGAGTTTTGGCAGATGCCGCCAAACCGTCTTTCGGAGTAGCAGTTGGCATGCCCGCCGGCTGTCCCCAGAGGGCCCGCTTCCTGGCGGGTCACCCACAGAGTGTCGTCAAGCTTTTGGCTGCAGGATCACACACGCTCATTCGGCTGCAACGAGCCGAGTGTGCGCTGTGCCAAGCAGCAGGCTGAGTGGCGTCTGCCTGTCCTCACTCGCTGGATTCTCACGGTTGCCCAGAGGGAAGTCGTATCGTCTTCATTCGATGGATGAGGACGCGGAGGTGTGGAGAGCTCAGCCAGCCTCAGGTCGTGGAACTGAATGGACACCGGCTCCGGCCTGCCTCCGTCCGGCGGGCCTCAGCCCTGAACGTGTTGGAATCACTCAGATGGCCCGTTCAAAGCCTTCGGAGCTGCTGATGCGGCAGGTATGGAAAGGGCCTGAGAACATGAATTTCTAGTTCCTGGTGATGCTGTAGCTGCTGGTCTGGGGACCACACATTGACAACCATTGCTTCTATTGTAATATGAGACCCTACCTGGATATGCCCTCACAGACCTCACGTCGACCTTCACCGGGGCTCATTTGGACTGTACGTGTCCTATACATGCCCTCACAGACCTCACGTCGACCTTCACCGGGGGCTCATTTGGACTGTACGTGTCCTACACACATTTTCTGTGTGTGTGTGTGTGAATGTGAATCTATCTCTGAGTCCTCTGATGCACCTAGTTAGGTTCGTGGCAAGTGAATTCACGTCTTCACGACTTCTCTGCCTTTGTAATGGGGATGGTGCGCAGAGGACCCCCTGGGGGTGTCGCAAGGAGTAACGTATGCAAAAAACTCCTTGGAAGTCATAAAAACACTCTAGCCAAGCTAGTGAGAGTCGATGGGATGTTGACAGAGAAGCTGAGAAATACAGGCCCGGACCGAGCTGGCGGCCAGGCCACCATGGACGCGAGACAGGTCGGTCCACTTCTCTGAGCCGCCAGTTCCTTCTCTTTAAAAATGGGGGTGTCATGGGCTCCTCGGAGAGTGAACGAGCCCCTATGCATTGTTCCAGCTGCTCTTCCTGCTCCTGAAGCCCCAGGGGCAGTGGTGGCCTCTGGACGGTGACAAAGGGCCGGCTCTGGACGGTGGCCGGGGACTTCATTGATCACAGCCATTGCCTCTTGCGAGTCCTACGTTCACGTTCATCCCCAGCTCTTCCCAGAAAAGCTCACGTTCCCCGTTCCTTCTGCATCTCGGCCATGACCTCTTTACGGCACGACGTGGGTTCTCGTCCGTGATAGGAACTGGAAAGAGAGGGGTGCTCTTTCAGATTCCCAGAAAGAGCCCGGGCTGAACCACATGCAGCGTCGGCTGGTGCCAGCCGTTCTAGGCGCCGGAGACATGGCGGCAGACGGAGCGGAAATCGTTGTCCTCGGGAGCCTGTGGATGCTGCGACCCTAAGCACGGTGCTTTCGGGGAACCCAGCGAGAGGCAGATCTGCAAAGCCTCAGACAATTATGGGCTGATCTCAAACAGATCCATACAGCTCTCTGGGAACAAGCTGGCTGTGCTCAGGTCTGGGGACAGGGCCCGAGGTTGCTTTGCTGACAAGCTTGGGTGCTGCTGGCCTAAGACCACTTTTTGAACATCGAGGGTTTAAGTGATAACCTTAGACGGATCCGCACCCCCAGAGGGAACTTTATTTTCCCTCAGCTTCCAGTGAAACTCTGAACACACGAAGGGAAAGCTACTGTCGTTAGCATTTTCCTGGTGGTGGCATTTTTGGACCGGGCCGTCAGCTTGGGCGTCAGATCGTGGTTTTCTGGTGATTATGAGCAGCCTGGGCAGCTGCTGGACGCCCCAGCTTCCTCCTCCCTCAGCTGGCCTCCCCAACCTCTGTCTCGTTTAGGCAAAACTTCAAGTGTTAGACCATGTAAAGGAACGGATTCGAGCACCTCCACTTAACCGTTTTAATCCGATATTTTTAGTTAGGTCGTGGGTTCTCTCTGGAGAAGCTGCCGGGGTCCTGCAACCTTGCCCCTGACCTCGATGCCCTGACATTTCGACACACGTCCAGCGTCTCTGGAACAAGTACACGTCCGATGGGCAGCCAGCCAACTGCTGTTTACTGTGTACCTGGCAAACCGCTGCACAGGGATTATCTTGTCTCACCTTTACGACGATTCTTTGAGGTAGATTCGATGATTTTCTCCAAACAGCCCAAACAAACAAAACCGAAGGTCACGGAGGTCAGCAACCCCAGCGCGGATATTTTATTCCTGACTACAACCTAGATTGTACTGGCTTTGACTCCTGCGCCCAAGCTCTCGAATATATTTAAGTCGTTCTAAGTGACAGAGTTTTGGTAGCAAAACATGCAGAGACGTGACCGAGAAAGTTAAAATGTTTCATGATCTCCTCATGCTGTTGTCGGAGTCTAAAGCAGAATCACCCCCCCAGCCGACCCCCGTGCCCATAATTAATGCTCCTAGAATTACGCCGTGTGAGGCTGGGGTGGGGGTGCCGCCTCTATGTTTATGGCATTTAAGCAGGTGGAAGACAGACAGTCAAAACTAGAAGTATTCTTCCTGCGAAAGGCATAATACAAAAATATCTCTGCATTAGGGGACACCGATGACACCCCAACATATTACATTTTAATGGAAGGTACCATGGACTGTGACCACGCCCGCCCCCAAAACTTGCATTATCCTTTATGTACAAATAAAAGAGAGGATCTCTTTTCATTCTGAGTTTATTTAACATTTCATCCAGGTGAACTGAAATGATACATCGATTCCAACCCTGGCAAGACATCGGGCTAATACTGAAATCAGACTGCCGGTCGATAATTCTTTATATCCAGTCATAATTCTTTATATCGCGTCGACAGAACTATAAATAAACTATTTACCTTGACATGCTATTGCACTTCATGTGAACTTTTCTCTGGAAAAGGTATTTCTAAGAGATCAGCAGAGATTGGTTCATTTGTTCCTTTTTATAAACCATGATGAAACTTCACAGTTCATATTTCTATATAAAAGCATCAAGAGTCGGAAGCGTCCATAAATAATGTTTAAAAAGACATATCTCCCTGTTCGTTATCACTTTTATAACGATGCTTTGGTCATATCTTCCTGGCGTATAAAAATTTCAGTTAGTTCGTCGATCACCCGACTGGTCATTAATTTTTCAGCGAAGGTGAAGATTCCTCCTGGAGCTACTGATGAAGCAGGTGTGTGTGTGTGTGTGTGTGTGTGTGTGTGTGTGAGAGAGAGAGAGAGAGAGAGAGAGAGGGGGAGAGAGAGAGAGAATTTTGGGGTCAGGTGGGCCGCAGATGCTCTGGTTTCTTCTGAAAAGCACCTTTTAAGCACCTCACAGAGATCCGCCTTGAATGTCAGGCTTTTATCACTTTTTAAAGAGAAGCATCTATGGCAACGAAGCACATCCAAGGCCAGACCGTGTCATGGGGACATTATTTTGCTTTAAATAGTTTAGTACAGAAAATCTAAATGGGAAAATCCGGGCAGCATCAAGAAAGGCTCAGAGCGGCCCGAAGCTTCAGACCCATTAATCCTTTCAGAGGAAAGAGAAACACAGACACAAGGCACACGGCTTTTTCTTTATGAGAAGATTCAGTCTGGTCACATTGTCAGGAAAAAAATCTGCCCAAACTAGTTTCTACATTTTTTTTCACTTATGGGTCTCCGAATTACCATGGAGTCGAGCAGTCTACGCTGAGTGACACAGTCACCTCGCAGGCTTGAAGCGTAATCTGTTACATTAAATATTTTAAATGGGGAACTGCTACAGGAGTTGGTCCCCAATTCCTTACTGGCAAACAGGGTGGAACGTGATGTCCCACATTCCAGTCAAATTCATTTAGTCACTGATTCACATACACATTATTTCCATATCTTTCCGAAAGCCAAAGGGATCCATCAGGTGACAAGAAAGGACGAGATGGAGGGAGCTCTCATTTCTCAGAAATATCAGATGAACCAGATTCGACCCAGTCACAGAGCACCGGTATTGAATGTACTTCCAAAATTTGACATCTGTGCATTTCAGTGATTTGATGATTTGATGTAAACAGTTGAATATAAAGTCGATAAGTGTGAAATCTTCTTAAGAATGTAAAACAGAATAAATTTAAGAGTCAACCAAAGAAATCCAGCAGCAAGATGAGGACACACAGCTGGGATGGCTTGTCACGCTTGTCTGTTACTATGAATCCCCCAAACTCATCATCTGCTTTGGGTTGGCCACACCCCAAACTGGACGCAAACCACCCTTACTATCTCTGAGTCATTTTTTATAGTTTGGCTTTAGAGCTTTTGTGTTTTCCCAAATTACGACTGAGATCTCCTTGACTAGAAACAGAAGCGGGGTAATAATTTGATATTTCGACCAATTTCCTTTACACTGACTGATAATCAATACATAATGAGCATACACTGAACATCTACTCTATGCCTAGCGGTGCTTTTTAAAACTCTAGGTGAGGGCTGGGATGTTGTCCTTAATAAAACAGTGACTGTAAAAGCTACAGGGAGGCTATGTCTGTCGATTACACCATGATTCACACGGGAGGGAGCGCACGGGTGTCCGGCGCCCGGCCCACCCCAGGCGCTGTGCTGCGCGTAGCAGCCTGACTCCAAGGGCTAGTGTGGGTCTTTCAAAGGTTTCTGGAACTGGGAGAACCCCCGCGGAACAGGGTTGTCCCCACCAAGGCAACGCCAGGTGTGAGGAAGGCGGGGTAGAGGTCTCTCTCCCTGCTTATAACCCCTTGTTGAAGTATACACGTCGCAGATCGGGGTGGGTCTCTCGTAGTTTAGCTTGCAGCTCAGCCTCCAGGCTTGTCACAGACATGGAGCTGGGAAGAGGGAGAAAGGACAGTTATCATACAGGCCAGGGGGTGGGGAACGGGACTGGAAGGTCCTGCTCTCTCGCCTATCAGCATCGAGGTGTCAGGAGGCCCCTTCCCCAGAAGGTTTCTGCCCCTGTTTAAAAATGGCAGGGGTCCGAGGCAGAGGCAGGTCAAAGGCTGGGTTCTCTCATCAGGTGGGGAGTGGGGGACCTGACAAAGTTGGTTCTAGGGCTGAACCCCTCATCCGCGACCTACTTAGAGAGCCTGGGGCATTAAGGGCCAGCTGTTTGGGACCTGCCAGCCTGTGAAGGGCAGAAGCCTGGCGACACGCAACAACAAAACGCTTCCCTGGGCCTCGACGTTGGATCAGGGGGCCGCCGAAGACCTAGGTTTATACGGAGCTGATTTAACGCCTGTCCATCCGGTTGATACACGAGAAGCAGGATTCAAGGGCGGTCTGGGATGACAGTGCACGATGAGGCTTTTAAGGCAGAAAAGCAGGAAGAACGGAAGCAAACACACCAACCAGCGAAGCTAAGTGCACGTAATTGCTGTCTCTGGGGCCGGAACTTAAATTTTAACATGTCTGCATTATAGATGCACCTGCCGGGGGTTGGACGATGGAGAACTCCATTGAAATGTTCGTAAAAGCAAATGTGCACCAGAGTTAACCTGGCTCTTACAGAGGAATAAAGGCGTTTCCGAATGGAACGGCGGCAGGGAGGAATGGGCCGAGCAAAGACGGTTTTGGAATGAGACAGACGCGTGTCAGGCTTCTGTCTCTAGCGCCTTCTTTTAGAGGCCTCGGCCACGTCATCGTTTTGAGTCTTAACTTCCCTACGAATGAAGCGGAGCGACAGCCCGTGTCTCCCACCGGTTTCGAGGATCAGAACTCACGATCATTTCGAAGGGCACACGTACCTTTTTTGAGGAAAAAGCGCGCAACACAGAGGTGTGGCGAACACCAGACTTAAAAAAAAAAAAGAAGAAGAAGAAAAGGCAAATCAGAGCATTTTCAAACGGTCGACTTTACAGGCAGATTCTTTTTCTACTTAATTTCCCTAACAACCCCATGTCTTTCTTCTGAGCATTATGTTGCAGCCTCACGAAAATATGTCCTGTTTGTATCATTTCGTTATATCGAGGACTGCCATGATAAAAAAAAAAAAAAAATCAGAGCGAACAGGAGTTTGAAAAAGAATTGTACAAATAGCCCCCAAAGTTGTAGATTTCTCTAAAGACCGTTTGCTTCTAGCTGATTATTGGGACTGTAAGTTCCAGATGTTCTGGGGTGGTTTCATTTTTAAAACTGCGTCTCATTTTATCCACCCCTCCCTCTCCTCTCATACGCTGCATATTTATCTATAAAAAGGAAATTAATGACAGTGGAGGCATTCCACTCACCAGAAGCCGACCAATCCAACTTGAATAGGGGCGCTCATCCACGGGAACCTCTGTGTGGAGAAATGAATTATTTTGACTACTTTCTCTATGGGCTCTTGGGGATCATTTCTTCTGCCGATTACCTGGGAGGAACCTCTTCATGTTACCGGACCCAGATGGAATGCGATTAGTGAAATCTCGGGGGAAACGCTGCAGGAAGTGTGTGTGTCCTGACTTCCTGTAGCGCCCACCCCCCCCACCCCCGATCGGTCAGTGAGTCAATGCACATGCAAAGATTCAGTGGCTCCTGATTTCTGCCCCTCGCACATGTAATCTGCGTGATGCTTGGCTGGATGCAGGAGGCGGGGCAGTCGTTTAGTCATAATCGACCTGGCTGGGAGGCAGGGTGGCCCGGTGCCGAGGTTGGAAGATGAACAAGTCTGCCCTTCCAGCTCGTCCCCGATTGTGGGGAGAAGGCACAGAGAGCCCACCCTCTCTGAGCTTTGGTTCCTCATCTGTCAAAGCGTGTGGGTGGAGATACGGCCGATGACACCCATCGAGCACCTGGGACAACACCCGGAACGGAGCAGAACCCCCCCCGCCCCCACCACGTGTCTCCTCTGTCAGTACGGTTACAATTATGGCTGGCATCAAACGTTTCTGCCTGTCATTGTCTTTTTTTTTTTTTTTTAAATAGAAACGAATGAGTTGGTCGGAGACGAAACGATGTTAGGTGTTTAGTTGTCAAAGACTGGCACCAGGGAGCAGCGAGGCGCATGGTTATGTGAATAAGGCCACAGAAAGAGCCACAACCAAGCTGTGACGAAATCGGCTCACTGAGTTACGAGTCAGCACGAGCTGTTAAAACGGCCATGACCGCAGGGAGGCTCGCGTGCGAGGCGTACCCTGGTCCCCGGAGACTCCTCTGGCGCTAGGGTACGTCCCACAGGGCGCCGTGAGGGGACAGAGGCTGGAGAGGAAGGGAGAAGCATCACGAAGGTGCGACGGACCCACAGAGCTACCGCACAGCCCGCCGCCCCCCGCCCCGCCCCGAGAACAGCAAGAAAAGGAGATATGCTGGGTCTTGGGCCACTGGCTCCGTCTGCGGGTGAAGGATTTTCGCAGACGGCATGTCCTCGCCCTTGCACTGCCCACGCGTGTGACATCTGTGCCGGTACAGGCTCGCTGACGGGATGTCCTGAATGAGCACTCGCAGGGGGAGCACTGGGCCCCCCCGAGCCCGTGACAGCAGCCGTCTCAGGGGACGTGGACAGATGACAGGCGGACGGTGCCGAGGGTCGTGACGGCTCTCGGTAGTGACGAGGACCCAGGGGAACCCCGACTTCGCCCGAAACCCAGGTGCCACCCCTCCTCCCGACTCCTCCTCCTGACTCCCTTCCTGCCTAATTCATCCCTCCTTCTTCAACAGAACTCAGAGGGCTTTTCAGGGTGCGGCTTCCGGGGGTGGGGGGAGTCTGTGGATGTCCCCTGGGAATGCAAGGGACAAGTGGACAGTTCAGTCACTACAGAGCCACTGCGATGCCCTAGCGCACGCTTCACATCAACGTGGAGACCACCAGAGGAAGAAGCTCAGGGGAGATCATTTTTCCACATCCCCAGGGCTTCCAAGGGAGACTGCGGGGGGGTGGGGTGCTGAAGGGAGGGCCCCCCACGAGGCTGGTGCATCGATGGGGACCTCGGGCACATGAGGTGCTCACCATGACTACTTCTCAGCTTATTTTTCTAGGAACACGACTGTATCAAAGTGTATCCGAAGTGTTCCCTTAGCTTTGGCCTCAGTTATTTTTCCACATCCCCAGGGCTTCCAAGGGAGACTGCGGGGGGGTGGGGTGCTGAAGGGAGGGCCCCCCACGAGGCTGGTGCATCGATGGGGACCTCGGGCACATGAGGTGCTCACCATGACTACTTCTCAGCTTATTTTTCTAGGAACACGACTGTATCAAAGTGTATCCGAAGTGTTCCCTTAGCTTTGGCTCATCTCATCGGGGGCTGCGGGGAGCGTGCAGGTCAGCGAGCATCTCCGCAGGACACTGAGAACCCTCCAAATCGCTGAAGTCGTTCAGGAGGCGTCTGCTCTGTGAGACCAGATCTTACGGTTCTGTTTCTAAGCCCTGAAATGATTCACCCCAACACACCTGCTCCTCCAGCGAGGAGCCTGACCCGTGCCTCCTGGCACGCCCAACGGGGCCACCTTCCAAACAGCACGAGCCAAACGAGTCACCCTGTCCCACCGTCTCCGACTCGTGAAAATTGAAAAACCGAGGCGGAGCCTAGCACAGCCGCATTAAACCGTGGAAGCTGTGACCAGGTTGCATTTGGCGCATTGAGATCTCTTGGTTACAGTTTCATCCTGTAATAGGTCCAGACCTTGAGGGGAAGTGGCTGGCAGAGTCGTGAATTATTAAGACGTGCTCTCCAAAGGAGAATAAACCGGGCACTGAATTCAGTGTTCCGTGAAGCTACTCCTCCAAACTATTTTTTCCTTCCTGATAGCGAACGTATCATTTTGTTTCCATTTCTTGTAAACGTCTCATGCCCAGTTCACACCGTCTGGCCATCACCACCTTGCCAGGCCTGCCATCGACCGCGAGGACAAGTGCATAACTGAGTTATGACCTCTGCAGAGAAGTGGGCGGTGGTCTCCATTTCTAAGATCTTTTTTAAATATCTGAGGTTAGAAATAAAATGTTTCTGGAAGCATCTTTTTACTTACACTAAGTGCCCTTGTGCCACTGGCCTTGAATGTCTTTGCTCACTATTTACGTGGGAAACGTTCTGTACGGTTTGAAGTCTGCGAGCATCGAGTCAGTGACAAAGAGAATGGGGCTTACCTTTAGAAAGGCTTTCTTCTCCAAAGCGTTCATGATAAACGGAGGGATGGCTGGAAGTAAAGACAGACCCACTTACGCCGCTGTTCTAGGTCTATTTTCAGCTTACGCTTCCCCGCCACCCCGACCCCAACGATTCGACAAAAGGCTTATATCACTTTTAGACTATTTTCACACTGGCGGAGTGAAACGATTTGCTCGAATTCTTTAAAATACTTTAGTATTAAAACAAGAAAAAATCTTCTAGACTTTTGAAAAATAAGGTCATGCGCTTTGCCAGCCAGAAAACTCTATGATCTTGAAACGAATGTTCCGTTTCACTTCACATCTGCATCGGTCCCCACATCGAGGGGGCCTGCGTCCTTCCTGCGCCGATACAATAGACCCAGCCCCCTCCGAGGGGACATCGCGCCCGGAAGAGATTCCTGCCTCGAGTCAGGCGGGTCACCTGCTAGCTGGTGATCCCGGAGAAGTGACCTCACTTCTCTGAGCCCCGGTTTCCCGTTTTTATCATCTATAAAATGATGGTTAGATGCAATAATGCACGTAGGACAGCGGAGGGGTGTTAGTTCATCCACTCACGGTTTTTAACAGACTGAATCGTTACGTGGACCACTTTACTGTGTCAGATATGTTCATGGAGTTGATAGAAAGGTGATGTTTCTTCTCTGGGGACTAAATAAGGTTTCAAGTAACCAAAGCACTGGAAACAGGTTTGCGGGGCCGGCTGAACTCCAGAGCAGGGCCTCGTATTTCAAAATGGGAAAGGGGTTAAAACCAAAGGCAAATCTGGGTGGAAGCTGGAGCGGCAGCCTCGATTTTGGCAACTCTGGCAATCTGAGCTCAGCAGGCGTGTTGTTGGGGTGGGCTCCCCAACCTCCTGGTAGGCTGGCGATAGCACGGCGTGCCGGTCCTGGACCCAGGGGACTCCGCCCACCCTTCCGGACTGGTTCCGCTTGGCTCACTTCCTCACCTCTGTCCAGCCTATTCTCCGCCGTGAGACCCCCAAACCCCTCTTTCCCCCTCGGCCCTTATCACCATTTCATAGATTACATATATTTATAATATACTCATTTTGTTTATTCTCTGCCTCCCCCAGAAGGAGTGACCTTTTTAGGTTCCCTGACGCACAAACCCTTGTTTGTTCAGTCTGCATCTGCCGAGTCGACGAGCGGGTGGCGAAGCCCTACTCACCCATGCCGGGGGCTGCCATGAGGATCCTGGAGACCACCACCTGAGCGATGGCTTGCCTCGCAGCGCGGGCCGACTCGCCCAGGCGGCTCCCATCTCCGTCCGTGACAGGA
>NW_006431919.1:19055782-19066690 GCF_000325575.1 Pteropus alecto | reverse complement strand
ACCGAGACGTTCGCAGGCGGCTTCGCGCCACAGCCGGACACAGTCTCGCGCCGGCGCCCCGGCCCCCGCCGGGGCCCAGCGCCCCCGCGGTGCCATTTTGGGCACGGACAAGTCGATTTTTACACGTCGCGAACACGCGGCATCCTCGTGCGACAGGCGCAAAAGTGAAAGGACGTGGCAAACTTGGTAAAAAATAAGCAAATAAATAAATACGTAAAACTGTGGCTCGAAGGGCGACTGCGCTAACTTCGTAAGAGAGAAGGGAAGGTTTTGTGCTCATGCGCCCGTGTCAGCCACTTTCCGAGTGAGCGACAGCTACAGTACGCGGCATCGCTATGTGAGAGACAGGGACGTGGGCGTTGTGGCACCTGGCACCACCAGGGAGCTGCTGACTACAGCCCCTGATGCGAGCGTCCCGGCCCCCGCTGCTACCCCGCTTTCTCGTTATCCGCTCCCAAGGGCTTCTCCTCGCGCTTCCTTCCCCTTTAATTTTCTGCCAGTTCTAAAAAAATACTTCCAAAGACATAGATTCGTATTATTGGGAACTCAGAAAGCAAACTCTAGGGGCAGGGGAAACAAGGGACCTATTTTAGAGAACAAACTTTCTTTGCCTAGCCTGGCACCACTAACCCGGAGTTTGCAATAACTTTCTTTTCATTCTTTGATGTTATTTATTAAGCAGCGGTAGCAAGAGCATCCTGACCCCCACGTCGCATCAGCCTGCTCCAGGAATGAGCAACACGGTGGCTAAGCGCGTCTCGTCCGTGGACCCACCCTCGCCCCCAAGCCCAGATTATTCTGAAGCAAATCCCAGATCTCACGATCATTTCATCTGTACAGGTTAAAATAAATTGTTTAAATGTCGCGACAGAGCGGATTCTCACGATCATTTCATCTGTACAGGTTAAAATAAATTGTTTAAATGTCGCGACAGAGCAGATTCCCACGAGAGCCTCGCCACTGCGATCAAGCAGAAGTCCTTTCTGAAAGCGCGTACGGTCTTACCTTTGCCTCATTAACGGAATATTAATGCAATTAGCAGCAGCTACCGCAGCAAAGGGCACAAAACGTCCTATGAGTGGTGAGACGCGCTGCACGAGAGAGAATTGCAGAAGCGTTATCTCATTTTCGCTGTGCTCCTGATGGGAATGCTCAGTTCTTCTCGAAAACAGAGTCCTATTTGCGTAGAAACTCAGGCCCGGGGCACTTTCTTTCAAAACCTGTTTCCTGGTGGTATTTTTATATCTCGGGCCCGGGCGTACTGGGACAATGCGACCACAAAGATATTTTGACAGCTCGGCACGGCTGATGGGGAGAGGTTTGGAATCCCGAAGTCTCGGGGTCATTGGCAGGCTGCTCCCCCTCTTCAGAGGTGCGGCCTGGGCCCCCTGCCCACGCACAGCCTCTGGTGGGGGCTGTTCAGGTGAGCGAGCATCCAGCGCTTAATTTAGCTCTTAAAACACAGTATGATTTCACGCGTATGTGGGATATAGCACTGAAAGCAACAAACGGACAAACAAGACAAACAAACAAACAAACAAACAAATCTCACAGACGTGGACGACAGTGTGGTGGCTACCGGAGGGGAAGGGGGCGGGGTCGAAGAGGGTGAAGGGCGAATGACACCTGGTGACGTCGGGAGACCTGACTTTGGGTGGCGAGCGCACAGTGCGATGTGCAGATGGCGTATTACAGAATCGCACACTTGAAACCGACAGAATTTTATTAACCGATGTCGCCCCAATACGTTTCTTAAAAAAAAAAAGAAAAACCAAAACAGTGTCAGGCACAGACCAGGGGCTTGGCAGATGTTCCTGGTGAGACCTCGTCCCAAGCTTATTGGAAGATACGATTAAAATACGCGAAGACAATGACCACGATCAGAAGGTCACAGGACCTGAACTATTGCGAGCACCAGCAGAGCGACTCAGAGCCGGGCCGGTGAGAACAGACAGGACGTGTAAACGGAAGTCCGTACCTTCGTGAGCGCGTTGAGTCCCAGAGCTGTCGCCACGGCGCCGGTGGTCGCCGACACGTAAGCCGTTCCCAGTTCACTGGAAAGAACAATACGTCAACACCGCGCGTATGTCGGGAAACTGGTCCTTTTTTTTAAAATTTTTTTAAGAAATGAGGGGAAATGTGAAAGGGTGTGATTAAGAATGGACAGTCCACAAAACAGCATTCATTTTCACTCTACGAGCAGAAAAATCTAGAGAAAAGGCAAGTAGACCCATAAAAAAGTGGGATTCTCACCTACAACTGGACACGCAGAATAGGCAGGTGTGGGGGGCGGGGAAGGAAGGGAGCTAGCTGTGATTGTGTAGGAAGTGACAAGGGCAGGAAAATGCGCGCTGGCCTACACGTCTGTGGCACATCTGCTTAAATAATAATAATAAAAAAATACTTTGCAAAATACTAATGTACACACTGAAAGTAACAATGTGATGCCGCCGTTCTTCAAATGATGTCTCAGTGTGCGAGAGTCCGAAAAGTCTTGCTTTCAAAATACAATTAAGCCCAAGCAATCCTCTCTTATTTAAAAATAAATTTTAAGTCACGGAGTGGCTTCAGGGAAGGGGTGATAAACGCTGCCGGATGCAGACTTCCAGACCCTTTGTGCCAAACGCTGACAGAAAACCCCAGGGCTGTCGACAGCGACTTCAAGCCGCAGAACAATAAACACCGACGTTGTGCGAGGTGTGCTCGAAGTTTCGGTGAACGAAGCACTTCGGCCTCTCCAAACGTTATTTTCAGAGAGGCGAGAGTAAAAGCCCATTCACTTGCTTTGCGGCCCTACGGATGACCTCTTCTAAAGACAAATCGGATATCAAAGTCCCCTCCATTTAGGGCCACGGCGGAAGAGTGTGCTCCATGACGTTCTGAACGATACGAACGGTTTGCACAAGCACACGCTTTTAAAACGGGAGAGCAACCCCCCGAATCTACGGCGCTGGGGAGGTGCCGGGGACGGCGACCTCTTGGTCTTACTTGACGGTGAGGGGCGCGTCCCCACTTCTGTTGGTGTAATTGACCACGGCATTGAAGGACTGGTTGACCCACTGCCAGAACAGCACGGCCGGCGTCGTCCTGAAACAGAGAGACCCGTCACGTACCCACCGTCGCCCGGGACCTCGCCGCAGTGCCGGGCAGAGAATGCCAACAGCAGCTACGTCCAGAGAGGACATGGACGGGACGGGAGGACACTGAGTCCAAGACCCAGGCCCTGTGCGGCGGGGCAGGTTTGACTCTTCCCTGCTTGCCAGTCACCTCATTCAGTAGCTATGGGCAACACCAAGCTCGGAAGGTGACCGCGTGGGTGGAGTTAACTTATTTAAATCTTATTTTACATTTGTAGAGAGCCTGGTACAGAGTAGACACTCAATCAATGTCAGGTCCCCCCTCCTGGGGGAAAAGGAAGCCGTTTGTAGGCTGAGTATTCCTGGTCCCTCCTAACTTCACATGCAACCTAAATGTCTCTGTCTGCACCTCCACCTCCACCCACGTACACCTGTACTCACGCCTATATTATGAATGGATTCAAAAGAGAATTTGCTTAGATACTCTTTTTTTTATATTTTCTTTCTCCATCTCATTTTCTTTTGGGTCTACGACTTAGGGAAAAATTCAACCTCCTTTTGAACAACGAAAAGGATACCTTTCGGCAGAAGGAAAAGGTACGACAAACCCCTAAAGCTGCATCTATACAGAATGCAACTCCACGTGAAATCACATTTATTTCAATAGCATTATTGACATACAAAAACCTACTCGAAGCTCCTGTAACACAAAACCAACTATTGTTGTGTTTCCGTAACTTACCTATAAAATGTCATCATACAGCCCGTGATGGTCATGTTCATGGGCACCTGAGCCGACATCCTTCCTATCAAAATCATCTTTTCACCGGTGTCAGGATGAAACGCTGAATCGTAGATGTACTTGGCTCTCCACAATTCATTTTCTGTAAGACCTGGAGGAATAATTCCTTGCCTAGGAAAACAACAACAAACAAACACAATTGCTCATTTTGAATATTTAGCCAGTGCTGATAGCTGGCTAGAAGGTTTTTCAAGTTTACACTTGCCTAGAACAACTGCACCTGGCTGGATGGAGTGACACATCCAGCTGTTACAGTCAGTGAAATTTTAACAACACAAAGGACGATGAACACTTAAACATTTCAAATCCATGTATCTCAAATTATCTATAATTTGGAAAAACAAAAACGTATCTCGCATCATAGGGAAGCGGTCAACTTTCAAATAGCCTTTTTTTTTAAAATGACATATTTAAAAATGTATTTTGGACTTTGCAAACTCTGTTCTTAACCAATTAGACAAAGGCCGTGGCCATCAAGAATATTAATTCACTTTTAGATCGGTAGTTGGAAAACTCAGATTAGAAAGGCTCATTATTTTTTCTTTTTATCAAAGAAACAGATATTGATTGCTAGGAATTTTGAAAATTCAGAAATTCATTAGGACCATTAAAACCCTTCAAACCCTCACCTACTCATTGTCACCGGCAACGTTTTGGTGAACACACTTTTAGTCTTTTCTAAGACCTATATGCATAATGTCTTGACTTATCTTTAGATATTCTTCTCTATCATCTGTACCTGCTTGAACAGCGTCCCCTGCAAATCCACATCCACCGGGAACCTCAGAACGTGACCTCATTTGGAAACAGGGTCTTGGCAGGTGTCATTCATTAAGGCAAGGAGACACATGAGAAGGCCTCGGGTGACGGAGGCAGAGATCTAGGATCTGATCTGCGGGTCACCTGTGCCCACAGAGTGTCACCAAAAATGCCTTCGTTATACTAACTGATGCTTCCAGGACACCCTCAGAATGATTCTGTTGACTTTATAAGTGATCCCACTTGTATTTTAACGGAAGCGTGTGGATCTGGAGAGAGCTGGCACCTCTAGCACGTGAAGACTTATTCGTTGGGGCTTCATCTCAGAAGCAACCAACCTACCCTGGTTCGTGGCAATTTGCCTTCTGCTTGATGCTCTCTCCATCTGGAGACGGACCGGTGCCTGGGGCGGCTGAGGGTGCAGGGGGCGGATGTACCGGAGAGGAGGAGACAGGGCGCTGGCAAAGGGGGGCCTCACAGATCGGCACCTTGGGCCGGAGGTAGGGCTGTGTTAAGTTCAGGTAACTACGAACCCTGGACACCTGTAGTCAGCGATGGGGGATCAAACACATCTTCCTAATTCTAACTTTTTTTTGGCAAACAGGATCTCATTATAGAAAAGAGTAGAATCACTGAGTGATAGATCAAGGACAACACACCAGCACGATGATCCGTCACTGTCGTAAGCCCCGGAGCACAAAGGGCACTGTTACCTGTAATCACGCACGATTTTGCCCGCGTGCTCCAGCTGTCTGTCGGTTAACAGGATGTTCCTGGGGTCGGTCACCGTGAAGAAGTGCTTGGCTCGTCCCACAAAAGTGCTCTGATCCCATCGAGGTTCTTCGATGTTAATGCTTGGTGGCAGTTCTCCAGACATCGTCCTGGACGAGGGGGAGTCAGAAACGCAAGTCCAGTTAAGGCGGTGTCACCGCTCATTCAGAAACTTTGTCAGCTCACTCATCTTCAGGTAAAGATGTATGTATGTCCTGTTTACAAAAATAACCGCTAAAAATGGCAGAAAGATCATCTAAATCCAACGCTCACTCCGTAAATCGCGATCTCAACCAAATTTCATTAATTCCCCCCTATGTGGCTCTTTAAAAGTCCATGAGATTACATCATTCCTACTTCTGGAAACCTAGAAATACTCTAGAGAAAACAGAGAGAGAAAAAGTTAAAAATAATAACAGTACCAGGACCTCCCGTCCGAAATCCTTTTTCTGGTTGAAACAATCAGTGGTAAACCAGCACTGCACTCCGGTGGGACTCTGTCCTCCCTACCTTAATTACACCAGCGCCACAGGAGGGGAGGGTGTCCCCGGGGTGTGGGAGGGGACAGAAGGCATTTAGTTTGTCTGGAAAGAGAGCACAGCCAACCGGACCTGCTGCCCACTCCCCAGGAGGGAGATTCTAGACTGACCAGTGCGGACGGCATTCTCCTGGGGAAGGCCACACCTGCATGAGGTCCGGTGTCACGGGCTTAGCCCAAGTCACTCCATTTGGACCCGTCGCTTCTTCGCGACGTAAAACTAGGCATGCCCGCGGGGCCCACGGCGGGAGCCCTTTTGTTGTGCAGCTGCACGAGGAGAGTGGGGACAGCACGGGTGACCACGAAGCCACAGCGGGTCAGAGGACAGTTTCGGAGAACGAGGTGCTACCTCTGGCGGCGGAGGGGGCAGGGACAGGGAACAAGACCCCAAGGCACAGACTGCACGCGACACCAAAGAATGCGTTCAAGCGTGTGCAGGTGCGTGCGTGCAGCAAGTGACGGGTACCACCGAGAGGCCCGGAGGGCGGCGCAGGGGGCCCCTCCTCGCTGTGTTCGCCCGAGGCTCTGAGGGGGATGCGGAAGGAACCCCCGGAACCGCTTCGAAGTTCAGAATCTGTGCCAGAGAGACGGGGACGGTGGAGCAGCACCTGCTCGCTCCGAGTCCCCGTGTCACCTTTCGGTGCTTCTCGCGACGTCCCGAGCTCTGTCACTATCTCCGTCTCCGTCACCGCGATCTCGGATGTTAACGCCGCCACCGTTTCGGGGTGCCACGAACCGCACCCATGAAGCGTGGCGAACCTGACTAATAAACGTTGCCCCTGCTCTGACTGCTCCGCGGATCGGCCCTTTCCCTGTCCCTGAGACGTGGGGGCTGAAGAATGAGGTCAGCTGACGACTCACAGTGGCTTCTAAGCGTTCAAAGTGAGAGGAACCGTGAAGGTCTCTGCTTTAAATCAAAAGCCAGAAACGATTAACAGGCCCGTTAAGAGTCATCCGTGGGGCTGGGACTTTTACCAAGTCACTGGGTTATACTGCGATCCTCGTGAACCCCTCTGGGAGGCCTCAGTGCGTGTCCCGCCCCCGACTGCATGGTCCGGGACACCCCACCCCACAGAAAGAAGCCCTCATGGCCAAGTCTGCTCCACTCAGGCAATGGCTGCGGGCTTAGTTTCCAAGTACGCCGGGTGTGGCCAGCCGGGTAGCTGAACTTGAATTCCTGGCTCCCAGCTGTGCCTCCCTGACTGTCCTGTAATTCTGAGTCCCTGCGCAGAGGTGACGAGGGGAGGGGTGTGCAGTGGGGGCAATCGATGTGACTTCGGATCCCAGCTCCGCCGACCAACTCTGTCACCTGTACACATTATCCCACTGTTTCTGTATCTTTATCAGCAAAGTTAAGTTACTGCCCGATAAGAACCACCACCATTAAATAGCCACTCATTCTAAGGGCCTGCCTCATAGTACGTCATCCGACCCTCGTCGTGACAAGGGCGGCGAACTCCCTTGCTCAAGGCTGGTGCGAGAATGTGAACCCCGGCTGTCCGGCTCCAGAGCCCCTGCTTCCTGGAGAGGTGTCTGTGACCCCCCAAAGCATCTCCCCGGAAATGCTGATTCGACAGCTGTGGTGGGGCCCAGGGATCTGATTTTTAAGAACCATAGTAAAAATTACGCGTAAATAATAACCAAACGCCCTGCCAGTTAAAGGAAGAGTCTCGCCCTCTCGCGACGCAACATACGTACACGGGTGACTCGGCGGCCGTTCCCACTGGGCCCTGGGCCCTGGGCTGGTTCTGGCTGGTCCCTGTCTTGTGGCTGCTGCCCTGGAGTGTCTATTCTGACAACCCAGGGCATCGGAACTGGACTTTACCCACGGCAGTCGGCACTGCGTTTCCGATTCTGTTACTTCCTTTCCAGGAATGTCACTGGGTGGGTCACTCTACATCTCTGAGCCTCAAAGTTCTTTCTCTGTAGGACAGAGATAGGAGCTGGCTCCCGGGGTGGTGGGACTGGCAAGCTGGCATGTGCCAGAGGGCTCCGTGAACCCCGATGACTCGCGAGGTGCCGAACAAAGGCAGGGTCATGGCCAACGAGCCAGGTCTCCAGGAGCAGAAGCCCTTGTCGTCACTGGCTGAGGTCCTGCCGGGAAAGGCGGTGGCTGGAGGTGGCGGTGGGCGCGAGGAGAGAATGTAATGGGACGTCCCCAAAAAGAGAATCAGAAACGTCTAAGAAAGAGAACTTTTCTCTAAGAGAAACTATTTCGGACTTTGAGCTACGTGCCAGGAAATCGCTTAACTACTGGGGAAAAAAAAATAATTTCCCAAAATGTCACAGAAAACGAGTCTAGCATGGAATGTGCTCTATCAGGACCTTTTACAGAGACCTTTGACCCTGGCTAAAGATTAACCGTGGGAACTAAGGCCTCGGGCTGGAAACTTGTAGGTTAAGGACGGGGCTGGGAAGAGCGAAGAGCCAGGTTGCCCTGGTTTATGTGGGCAGGGCCAGGCGGGTGTCACACGCCCTTAGGTGCCCGACGTGGGGCTTGCCATGCCTGATTAGACGGCTACGTCCTCATTTCAGCCCTTTAAGAAAATTCTCCCTATATTTTAGAGTTATTCAGAGAAATCGAGGCCACACCCCAGATGACACAGGCCGGAAGTGGCAGTTCTGTCTGACTTTATTCCACACTCCTGACCCTCGGGGCGGGGTGGGTGGGGAGCCCGGAGGTGATGTGTCAGGCAGGGCAGTCGCCATAACGCAAGGAGCCTGAACAGCAAATCCACTTATCTGCTTGGCTTCTGGAGCTGGTCATCCTCACACAGAATTCCCTGCACACGGGAGACCAGATTACGGACCAGAAAGCCGTCCCTGTGTGAAGCACTGTGTTCTTTCCGAGGCGCTTCCTCTCGGCGGCGGCTTTCTGCTGTGTGCTCCCCCTGCACCCCCGTTCTGGGGATTGGTGTGGATGGAGACGTGAGTCTGCCTTGAACCAGGAAGACACGGAGAAATACTGCCTTGTGCCTGTTATACCGCCCCCCACAATGCAGATCTCAGTCCTCTGCTGGCTTTAAAACACCCGGGTGACAATGCCGTCCTTAAGGGTTCATATGCCAGTCCTCATGATCGACTTTGGGTTTGGGTTTCTTAGTCTCTTAGGATGAGTGAATTTCTTATCCATTAAAAAAATTTTCTATTGTTTTGTGGCATTGGCCTGTAAAAATGATAAAATACTACCAAATCTGTAATATTTTGGACATATTCAGTTGAATGCTTTCCCCACTTTAAAGAATCAACTCATGGATTATATATACTGTCTATGAAAATATTTTTCTTAATTAATAGCAGTTAACTAAAAACTTAGTAACTTTGAACTCTGTATAATTAGATTTGTTATAAACTTTAAATTTGTTATAAACTTTCACTTCCTAGGTGAACGTTCTGTCTTTTTTAATGACTTATTGCTTCTGACTTCTCACCTTTAACCTCAAGTGACAGGCTCCACCCAAGATTAGCCTCCAACTAAATGCATCTGACCTCTGCTCGCACAGTAGGATGTAGACGTCATACTTCATTCTAAGGTGTCAGAGGGCGACGGTGGAGGGTGGGTCTGCCCCAAAGGTCCCTGCCTCTCTGGTTGTCCTCTTAGCTCTCTTTGCAAGGAGTTAGGGTGGGGAAGGGCTGTCCCCTCCAGGCTGGCACCCTTCCAAACCCACTCACCAGGGATTTCAGAAAAATTTTACAGAACATCAAAAGCATTCTAAATAGTTCACTGATGCTGAATTATAGCCAGCCCTTGCTATGCAGGCTCCTCTGTGACTCCCGAAGGCCCGTGGGGCCTAAAAGCCTGTACACGCCTTCTGACCTTTGCATACTCGCGGAGAGCAATTCCAGGCTGGCACCCTTCCAAACCCACTCACCAGGGATTTCAGAAAAATTTTACAGAACATCAAAAGCATTCTAAATAGTTCACTGATGCTGAATTATAGCCAGCCCTTGCTATGCAGGCTCCTCTGTGACTCCCGAAGGCCCGTGGGGCCTAAAAGCCTGTACACGCCTTCTGACCTTTGCATACTCGCCGAGAGCATACGTCAGAGCTGGGTAGAAGCTGACAGACCCTTCTCTCTGAACTCGTCCCGAGGGGAGAGAAGACCCGTTTGAGGTCCCAGAACTTCTCAGTGGACCCTCCACGTGAAGACCTCGCTCTCACCTTACAAATCTCATGTGTCAAGTCTGGGTCCAGCCCCGTAAGAGCTGCAAAGCGCCCTGACCTGCCCGCATCCCCCCTGTTCACAATGCCTGGCACGCGGAAGCAGCTCCGTAAACGGGATGGACGAAGGAAGAGAAATACCAACGGCGCCCAAGTCCAGATCTGGAAGGCGAGGCAGAAGGGAGATTAGGACTTTGAGAAAAGTAGAAATTGCCACAGGGGTTCAGGAGGCAGTCGCTCAAAGGGGGGTTAGGCGCGTGAGTTCCGAAATCACCCAGAGCTAGGCTTTGTCACTCATTCAGACGCTCAGCAGATAGCCCCTGTGGTCTACTTGGCAACTGCTGGGTGCAGAGAACAGGTAGATTGGTGAGCAAGACAAACATAGGCCCGGATCACAAGGAGAGAATAAATCAAGTAAACACAGCTCCTTTGACTGGTGACAAACGCTCTGAAAGGAAAAACGCGGGGAATCTAACAAAGGATGTGTGTGTGGGGGGGTGAATTTCAGAAAACACGGCCGGGGAAAGCAGCTTTGCAGAAAACCTTCGCTCTGAGACACATGGGCTCGCTCTGCGGGCGGCCAGCTGTGTGACCTGGGGCGGACCGCGCGACCTCTCTGAGCCCCAGACGCTCCCCTGGTTGAGGAAGGCAGTACCCAGTGCCTCGCAGGGCCGGAAGCATGGGAAGTACAGGGACCCCATCCACCCGCGCACACTTGGTAGACTACGTGGTCATCGTCATTTCGGAACGGTTAGGGAGGGACCTGCGACCCGAGGGGCAGAACGGAGCTCAGACGAGC
>NW_006431919.1:19044597-19055082 GCF_000325575.1 Pteropus alecto | reverse complement strand
CGCATCGTCCTCACCGGGGAGCGGGGCCCTGCGCGCGCTCGTGCCGTTTCCCTCTGTGGTCCCCCCCCCACCCCGTTACTTTCCCCCCGTTACTTAGATGTCTTCACCCTCTACGAAGGCTCATCATGACATCGCAGCAGAAGTGAGAGAGTTCACAGTCTTCTCAACATCTGGATCTGGCAAAGAATCCGTATCCAGAAAATAGAAGAACATCCCCAAATTAAGAACAAAGAGAAACAACCAAATAGAAAAAACATACAAAAACATAAATATGTGCAATTCAAAGAGAAAGAAAAACAGGTGGCCCCGATACATAAGAAAAGGTATTCGAACTGGCTGGTAATTCGGGTACTGGGCATGGGTCTCACAGGTAGGTTTTTGGTGGTACACGTCATGCTCAGGCTTCCTAGGAATGTTTCGTCGAGTGTTGGGCTCCGAAAGATTTTTTAAAAAGTTCCTCCCTCAAAGAGCTTATTGGCAAGATATGTAAACAAGTAATTACAACAAACAGTTACTATTTAATACAAAAATGGCAACAGTATAATGCGGGCTGAATAATAATACTCACAGGTAGGTTTTTGGTGGTACACGTCATGCTCAGGCTTCCTAGGAATGTTTCGTCGAGTGTTGGGCTCCGAAAGATTTTTTAAAAAGTTCCTCCCTCAAAGAGCTTATTGGCAAGATATGTAAACAAGTAATTACAACAAACGGTTACTATTTAATACAAAAATGGCAACAGTATAATGCGGGCTGAACAATTAACTGCAATGAGATGGGGCATCGACTAGCTCTGCTGTGCAGAATGGGGATGCAAGCTAGGGCTAATAGACCAGCGCATCAGTCACCTGTTGTCCCGATAATGCTACGGCACGACCACAAAACTGAGGAGCATGCGACAATAAATCTTTGTTTTGTTCCGAGTCTGTGGGTTGGGTTGGCTGGCAGGTTCTGAGCTGGGCTCTCCGGGTTTCTCATGGGATCAGCCGTGGGCTGTGGGTGGCTTTCTGGATCTTGGCAGGCTCTCTCACGTGTTGGGAGCCTCAGCTGGGACAACTGGTTTGGCTCGGTTCCATGTCTCATTCCTCCGACAGTCTAATGTGGGCGTGTTCACATGGCAAAGCCAGCTGTGAGGGATGGGGGTGGGGGGAGGGTGTGTAGAAGGAAGAGTTAGAGAGAGAGAGGGACTGAAGGCCTCTCAAGTTCAAGGCTTGGAGCTGGCAAGACCAGCCTGGATTCAGGGAGAAATGGACTTTCCGTTTTGATGGGAGGAGGTGCCAAGTGATAGGTGTAGATATACAGACGGGTGGAAAATTGGGGACACCATTTTTCAAAAATTCTGTTGTATGTCTATGGGGTGCTCCTTTTTTCTTTTTTCTTTTTGCTTCCCTGGCCTCCCAGTTTCTTTTGGGGGGAGCTCCTCTCTCTCTCACTTCCTTTGATCCTGGTCAGATTGTCAATCATGGGAGTTAATCTTCTCATCGGTAATGGCCCAAGCTGGGCCAGACAGAACCCTGCCCAGAATGAATATGTAGACACTGAGAAAGAGAGGTCATCCCGGATCCCCCAACCCCGCTGAGGCTGCCGAGCTGGGAGAAGGTGGACCAGGAGCCGTCTGGGCTGCTCTCTCTGTGTCTGTATAAGTGAAACTAAGCTGGGAGATGCAAGACGGGCAGACATCAGATGACATCATTTCAGACCCTGGCCTCGGCCCAGCCTGACGCTGAATGCGCTCTCCTGGGCTTCCAGGAGCCAACAAATCAACCCACCTACACTTTTTTTTTTTTTTAAGTCATAAGCTCTTTTGAGTTGGATTTCTATCCCTGACCAATGGGGGTCAGGGGTCACAGAGGCGGTGACATTTGAGCTAAATGCAACGACATTTGAAGAAGGAAAAAGAGACGGACAAAAGGAAGGAGAAATTAGCCAATGAACTGAGCTTTTAAGAATCAAAAGCAAGTGTCTGCAAATGTGTCCCCACCGCTGTTTTAAATAAACAGTTTTCGGAAACAGCTCCATGGAAGCTAAAAGAGTATTTTTCAGCTTTTGTCGATACGGAAACTGAGTGCTGGGGCATTTTTGCTGGGCTCGCCTGGACAAAGGTTGCCAAACCCTTGCATTTTTAACATGGACTCCGGCCCGTTTAGGGCATGGCAAAAACAAAACGAAGCTTATGTCAGCAAAGACGGGGGCGTTTCTGGGCGTGATAAAAGTCAGTGGACGGAAGAAAGATGTTGCTGGATCTATCACAAGGTGAAGTTTTCCTCCTGGTGGAATAGGGAACCCAGTAAGAACGTTTGCCTTTAAAGTTAACACTTCAATGAAAACTTTTTAAGTTCCTGGTTATACTAGCAAAGTTATTTAGGATGATAAAAGACATAAAGAATCACACGAATCTGAAAAGTACAGAAAAGTTCACGTACGGACCCCATGCCAATCCCCAGCATTCTCTCTCATGGATTTCTGTTATGTATTCTTCCAGCATTGTCTTTTCTGACCCATCAAACTTCTCTTTATCCTGCACTTGTGTTTAGCCCAGGGCTTAAGGACACAAGCTGCTGAGCCAGACCCCTGTGGCTTCTGATGGGCTGTGGGACCCTAAACAAATAAGTTTCTTAGCCTCTCGAGGCCTCGGCTTCCCTATCTCTAAAGTAGGGATGAGGCTAACAGCTGCCTCATGGGGTCGTTGGGAAGTTTAGCTGAGAGGATGTGTCTGCTGAGATTTGCAGTGGGCACATCCGGCCCACGTGAGGCTCGGTGATTGAGAACTGTTAATATCAGGGTCCCGGTCCACGGCTCCCGCAGCCGGTGGTACATCCCTTTGCAGGCACTCGTCCCGCACATTCAACCGTAGATTCACAGTGCTGTCTCTTCTCTAGACCATGAATCCTTTAAAATAAGAAACTCCGTCTTAGTCAACCTTCTACCCCAGTGTCTAGCACAATGCAGGACACGTGGTGGATTCTATATCTATCTATCTATCTATCTATCTATCTATCTATCTATCTATCTATCTATCATCTAATGTCTATATCTATATATATCTATATATTTTTTTGGCTAAATTTGTGGTTAGAATCATGAAGCACCTATTTCGTAATGTGCTTTCTTCACTTAAAGTTCTGTTTCATAAATGTTTTCCCAGGTTGTATCAACATCATTCATTCATTCACGCTTTCATTCAATGAATGCTTATTGCACATCAGTTGTACATCAACATTGTTCTAGGCGCTGGGGATTCGACCTTGAAAGGCACGTTTTTAACCCTCTGGCCCCATGCGGTGGGCATTCCAGGAGGGCGAGGCAGACGACAAACACAGCGAATGAGTATGTAGTGGTGGTCAGCGCAGTTGATAAATAGAGCAGGGCCGGGGCTGGCAGGGTGTGTGGCAGGGTGGAGACCTCCGGGGGGAAAAGGTCCTGTCTTATTTGAATGACCGTAGAACACTCTATGGAGCGCCGTGTCACCATCCACTCAACCTAGTAAGGGGACTCTATCTACGCAGGTACATTTGATTTTGTGCAACTGTAGAGGAGGATGGGTAACCGTAGAGGAGAAAAAATAATTTTCCTTCTTCCCTTCTAAGTTCTTTTGGCTGCTTGAATAATTCCGATGACATATAACGGATGAACATGAGAAGATCAAGTTTTAATAGGTGCACCTGGGGAATTCACATCGGCATAAAAATTCCAAAGCCAGTGAGGCGAAATGAGACGCATAATTCATAGAGAGATGAAAAGAGCCTGTTGTATACTGTGCCATCTTGACACATGGGGGCACAGAGTCAAATTGGCCTTGCTGGGTTCCTCCCTGTGCAACTCACCTGGTTCATACTAAAATATGGTCGTCTGGGGTGAGAGCTCCCTCTTCTGTCCAAATTCTTTTAGGCAGTTGGGGGAAGTTCAAAGGTTTTCTTCCTGAGTCTTTTGCTTCATAGAAAGAATCAGCTTAAAATAATCAATATCCTCGAAAGGGGCATATATCGGGGTGGCAAACTCTGTTCCCCCTCACAGCCTCGGGCATTTCTCCAGGCAGGGTGTAGGTGGCAGTGCGGTCTCATGCTGGTGTCACCAAACAGCAGGTGTGAGTTTGATGCTTGGCTTGCAGAGTCTGAGGCAGCAGGTTTTCCAAGAGAAAAAGGAGCTTTATTCCTCGGGCCAGCCCAATGAGGAGCCCAGGGACAAGGCTCACACGGGTCTCCAACAAAGGCTTGGGGTCGGTTTTAAGGGGTGAGGGTAGCAGAAGTTATACGTATTTCTTAATGCAAATTCAGGGGGTCTGACTGGGTAGTCTTGGAAGTAAGTCAGCTATGGTTAGGGCAACAGGGGGCAGAGGAAGTCTCGTGTGGCAGAAATTGATTGATCGGTTCTGTGTGTCTCTGATTCGTTCCCTGCACCGGATCTTCCTAATTGATGGACCCCTTGCTTCTTAATGGGCTCCAGCAGAAAAAGTAGCCTCTCTCCTGCTTGGTTCTGTTGTGTTTTTGAGGTCAGCGTAGGGTTATTTAGCTGCTAACTGTCCCTGCTCAAGCCTCTGGGACCCGTCTGATCCAGCTTGGTCTGATGGCCTCTAGAGCCCGCTGTTATTGCCCCAAAGACACTTAAAACTAGAGAGAGAGAAAGAAAAAAAGAAGTGTTAGGGTCTGGTTTCAGTGTTAAGGCCTAGTTTCAACTGCAGACAATCATCCTAAAAGCATTCTTGTTCAGGGGTGAAGAAAACTCGTTGTGTCTCACATACAAAGCATCCATAAAACACATGAATTGGCTTTTTGTTTAAAAATAAAGAAACGGGAAACATCTCGTGGGAGCCAGTTCTATCTTATATAGGCCCTGGAGGCAAAACACAGTGTCGCATCTGCTAAGAAAGCTGAGCCACAACATTGTGGGTTTAAGGAACTGGTTCGCTAGTCGAATTAATCCTAACATAAGAGGGCAGAAATAAGGGAAAAAAAATAATACTTCACATTGCCTTTTGCTCCGGTTAAGCACTCGCTGCTCTGTTTGACAATTTCAATAAGAAAACGATACCCTGCTTGCTCTTTCCGTCCCATCCATTCATCCATCTAAAATCCGTTTCCTGAGCATCTACACGTCTCGGCTCAGACAGGCAGAGAGACCGCGTCCTCACTCTGCGCAGCTTACGTTCCTATGGCGGAGCCGGCAATACACCAATAAATACAGGATTTTAGGGGGTGAGACGTGGCATGAAGAAAGCTGGGTAAGGATAGAGCTAGGGAAGCCCAGGATGTGGGGCGGAGTTTTCGAGGGAATGTTTCAGGGAAGGCTCCTCTGTGGAGATGACATTGGAGCAGAGACCCAAAGATGGGGAAGGAGGTTTCATCATTCCAGGGGCCGAATACCTGTTTACATAATTCCTTAGGCTAAATCCTCTCTATTAAAACAACTTGCGTGGTTTCTATTTTCCTGTTTGGGCCAAACTGACTCCATACATTTCTCAAGACTGAGGGCTTTAGATGGGAAGATAGAATTCTGGAACCATAGTAACATGAGAGCCAGGGGCTAGATTCGGTGCTTCTAGCAGCCCAGGGCCATGGACCAGTGGCAGTTTCGGGGGTGCAAAAAAAATAAATAAATAAAACACAGAAGAAAATCAAGATTATTGAACCAATTTCTATTTCCACTGCCATTTCCCTTGCCTGCCTAGATTCCCTTGCCTGTTTAGATTTAAAATCTAAAAAGTCGAGACTTCTGTTTCTAGACAAGATGGAGTAACAGGGATTGATCCTCCCATCTGAAACAATCTATAAAATGGGCAGAAAGTATGAAATGATGGTTTTCAAGATTCTGGACATCAAGTAACAGGGCAATGATCCTAGAGAGTTGGGATACAAATGAGGTGAGCCTTACAGGTACCCCAGCTTGCTGACTAAAGAGAATTTCCAGGTCGTGGTACAGAGGAGGTGGTATAGTAGAGTCTGGCCAAGTGATGGAGTTGAGGAGGTAAAATTATAAGTCCAGGGACAAGGAAGCAGGTAGAGAGCGTGGAATGGAATGCTGGAGAGAGAAGACCTGGAGGAGGGGCGGGGGCGGGGCAGAAAAGCACTATAGAGATTCAGAGTCCCTCTGAGTATTCGGCAGAGAACTAGTAAGTGTATGAGGTAAGGAAGTGGGAGTGTAGAGATTATAGGGAACAGTATCTGGAAAGATACCTGTGTGAGCAGGGCTAAGGACAGTGCTTGTTGTCACCAGCCAGAATGGTTCTAATTCATAGGGCATTGGTAGAGTACACAGAAGAATCTTACCTCAGTCATGGGAAATAATTAGACACTGCTCAACACAGCTCTGGGTCTACGTAAGAAGTCCTCATAGCAATATCTGAAATGATCGAACTCTTTTTAAATGATTTGAATGCATTCTAGAACAAAGCTCAAGAATCTCTGTAGGGATATAAAAAGATTCAGCAGCCAACAAGGTAAAATTCACAAGGCATGGCGTACAACCAAAAAAAAATGACCAGGCATGAGAAGAATTAGAAAAATACAGCCCATAATAGGGAGAAAAAGAAATCAGTTGAACTGCCATGGAGGTTGGAATTAGCAAAGAGGAATATTAAAATAGTTACTGTAACTATATTTCATACATTCAATATGTTAAGTAGAGACACGTAAGATGTAAAAAAAGATGCAAAATGAAGTTCTAGAGATGAAAACTACAAGATGTAAAATGAAAAACACACTGGATGTGATTAACAACAGATTAGACATTGAAGAAGAAAAATATTAGGATCAATAGAAACTATCCAAAATGAAATACAGAGAGAAAAGAGAGTAAATAAAAGAGAATTGTAGGCCAGCCCAAAGAAATCTAATGGATGTATAATTGAAGAACTTGAGAATAAAAAGAAAAGAAAAATATTTGAAAAAAGAGTGGCTAGTTATTTTCCAAATTTGACAAAAGCTATAAACCTACAGACCTAAGGAACTCCACGAATCCCAAGAGCACCAAGGGTTTGAAGAAAACGACACTAAAATACATCTGATTAAATTAATCAAAACCAACGATAAAGAAAAAAGTCTTAAAAGCAGCCAGAGGAAAAAAGACATGTTAGGTATAGAGAGACGAAGATAAAGGTGATGGCAGACTTGTCATTGGAAACAATACAAGTAAGATGACAGTGGACCAGCCTCTTAAAGCATTAAAAGGAAAAATATGTCAATCTAGGAGTCAGTCCCTAGCAAAAATATCTTTCAAAAAATGAAGGCAAAATGAAGACTTTAGAAGATATGAAAGTGGACAGACTCGATCACCAGCAGACCTGCGCTATAAAGTTAGAAGTTAAAGGTCACCTGTCAAGCAGAAGGATGCTACCAGATGGGAATGGGCATTTACGCAAAAGGATGAAGGGCATCAGAAGGGGTACACGCATAAACATGTGGGTCAAGATTTAATAGTTCCTTCTTATTATTTAAATATCTTTACAAAATAATCGCCTGTTTAAAGAAAAGTTATATCAATATATTATGAGATTCAGATCATGTGTAAAAGTAAAAGTTTGTATAGAGGCCCTAACCGGTTAAAGATTGGGAGGGAAGACATGGAAGGTTCTTAACCATACATGAAATGGTATAATATCACTTGAAGATCAGCTGTGAAAAACTGCATAAGACATATCTGTGTCTTATATTGATATGTGATATATCATAAATGCACAATATAAGAAACGGTCATGATATATCTATATTTATATCATATGTCATGTCTCTTATCATATATATGATGTAAACCCCACAGCAACCACGAAAATAATGAAACACGAAATTATAGAAAACAATGCAGTAAAGGAGATAAAAAAAGAATCTTAAGAACAACTGGGTTAAGCCAGTAGAAGGCAGATAAAGGGGAAAACGCCAACCAAGAACAGATACAGCAACAGAAAACATGTTGTTTTCTGTTACGTGTACATAACAACGCATGTTACATGTGTCGAATTACCTGTCAGCCAGCACCCAAAGTGATACCTATTGATCTTTAAATTTTTAATGGTGTCGATTTTCGAAACACATAGTAACTGCAGGAGAAGAGGCTATGACACGGGATTGGGAATTTCAGAGAAGCTGTAGTTTGGTGTAAAACAAGCATCCTCGTGACTCAAGGTCAACCAAGCTTTAACTCTTTTCACTGACATTATAAGCGATCGTTTTTGGTATTAACTCAGCTTTAGTAACACTAAAGCCTTCCAAATACACACCATTTGTTACACTTGACAGTTCCGTTGTTTTATGATGAGATTAAGCTCCTCCTGTGATACTTCATTTAGTTTTACAAGCTTCAAATAAAAATTTGTTGAAAAGCATCATTTTAACTTCCTCCTCCCTGTAGTGAATAAATCACAGTGGAGCTTCAAAGACATGCCAGTCTGGGGAACAAAAGTGCTTTTGTGTTTGGATTTACATTCCCAGCATTATCTAATTCTAATAGCTGCTTGCATTTATATTTGCATCCTTAATATTTGGGGGAGATTTTTATAGAACAAAACCGAAGCCTTCGTTTCACCTTGGCTTCGAGAAGGAAAAAACGGGAGGGGAAAAAACCCAAAAAACAACACCTCTAGCCAAACCGTAAGTTCCTCTGAAATTCACACTCTGTGCAAAGTGAAAAAAAACCCTGGGATAGAGATTCCATTTCACTCTTCCCTGTTCCCGCGGCAACGGTGTTGGAGAATCAAAGACCTAAGTCTGCCAGAAAGGAATCTCGGCGGTCCGGCCGTCTTAGCATCCTGAGAAATGGTTCAACTCTCTTATTTTCCTGGTGACGGAAAGCAAAATCCCCCCCCCCTCAGGTGTTCGCGGGTTCTCTCATCTCCAGCTAGGTACCCGAGCCTTTTTGCGTTATGAGTAACGATGAGATTTGATGTTCTAACGGTGAACCTGGCAGAAATTTACTCGCGAGCCAGAAATACCTCTCAACCACTGTAGAAGTGATATATGTCGATGAGATCTCCTCCACCTGTCAGGTGAATGAGTTGAGAGAAAAAGACACAGGTCAGTGTGGGTTAGTTTGGAAAGAATTTAGGGCTTTTTGTTTTTTGTTTTGTTTTGTTTTGTTTTTCAAGCAAAGGAAGAGAGTCTTTCGGAATAGCAGCCGAGCTTGAGAGAAACGAGGATATGGAGAAGTATGCGTTGTGAATGTCATGTCGTTTGTTTCCAACAAGCTTTTGGTTAACATTTAAGTTTCGTATCAAATATTTTTTTGGCTATCAAACTAGTGTTGTATTGAACGTGACAGCATCTGAGACCAGGCCAGTAGGCGTTACTTGGAAGAGCCCCCTGAGGTCTGGTGTGGTGGCGGTGACTGTGGTCTTTCTTTTAGTTTAAAGAGCTCTGGGCACTGCCAGGGTCTTTGGCTCTGGGAGGACTCACGTCCTGGGGACAGTTCCCTAGACAGACATCTGACCTCTCAAATTGGCCTCATCCTGGCCTCGTGCCTCTGTCACCTCCTCTTGGCAGTTGCTCTTCGGAGGTATCTTTCCACACGGGAAATGCCAGGACTGTCCTCCCTGGCCAGTCCGATTCCATCTGCCCTTTATCCTGGAGGGAAGGACCTCGTGCCTCTGTCACCTCCTCTTGGCAGTTGCTCTTTGGAGGTGTCTTTCCACACGGGAAATCCCAGGACTGTCCTCCCTGGCCCAGTCCGATTCCATCTGCCCTTTATCCTGGAGGAAAGGACTCCACCCTCTGCTGCCACCCTGGCTTAATGCGAATGTCCCCTCCCTGTGAATTTCCAGGCGATTGCAGTGGAAACATTTCAGGATAAGTGGGGAGTTAGTTAGACGTCCCTGCTCAGATGGCCACCTTGAACCTTCCCTCCCTCTCTTTCGGCCCTGTGGGTAATTATTTAGTTGTGAGCGTTCGCACTAGACCTGGAGCTCCCGGGAGGCAGTCACGTGTCAGTGCAAAGGACACGCAGTCAGGGGTCTGGCAGCCGGCAGCAGCTTTTTTAGCCCTGTAATTCTGAGCGATTTTCTGAACCTGATTTTCCACTCGGGCCGAGCGTCACGTGCCAGTGCAAAGGCCCCGCAGTCAGGGGTCTGGCAGCCGGCAGCAGCGTCTTTAGCCCTGTAATTCTGAGCGATTTTCTGAACCTGATTTTCCACTCGGGCCGAGCAGAGATGAGCAGGCCCTGTGACGAGGGGTTGTTTTAAGGGGCGAACGAAATAAGGCGTGTGCCTGGGACACAGAGGCCGCCCAGCAAGTGCCAGTTCTCCCTGGTCTTCGAGGGTAAGGCACGCCCCTCGCTTACCCTGTCGCCCCTGCTCTTGGAACGCAGTGAGCGCTCAGGAAAATACATCGGCTCGAGGCATGCAGTGCCAGCAAAAAAAGAATTGTTCAACGTCGTCAGTTTTTAAGAGTATTTTAAGCGGAGGAGTCCCCTTTCCGAGGCTCTGGCAAACAAAGGAAGAGAGTCATGGACAGGGAAGGGCGGGCCCCTGCGCGGGTCCCGCGTGGATGCCGGCACCGGCGCGGGTGA
>NW_006431919.1:19035426-19043816 GCF_000325575.1 Pteropus alecto | reverse complement strand
GATTCTGCGAGAAGGCGCGGGGCGCTGCCGGGACGGGCCAGGGGCCGCCCCGGGGGCGCCGGGCCCTGGGCTCCGGGAGTAGGGACGTAGAGGAGGGAAGCCGCCCGAGTGACTAGTTTTGGAGGGCCCCCCCCCCCCAGGGAGGCGCCGAGCTACCCGCGGTCCTCCTCCTGGATCTCGTCTGTCTTCAACCATCTCTAGCCCTTCGAGGCGGTGGGGCCGCGCCGGCTCCCTGGGGGCCCCGGCCCGGGATCCTTTTCCCAAACCCGCCTCCGCGACTTCTGAGCCTCGGGAGCCGACCCCGGGGTGCGCGCGCCGGGCGGGACTCGAGCGCGCGTCCCGGGCGTTGCGGAGCTGCGGCGCCTCGCGGAGCCTGCTCCCTCCCGGAGCTCCAGGGGCTCCGAGACAGACACCCCCGAGGCAAGGTAGGCGGGTCGGACGGACGGAGTTGGATTGGGCTGGACAGGAGTAAAAGCGCAGTCTGCTCAAGTCTTGGCGACCTCTGCTTTCTCTTTGCTTTTTAGGGCGTTTGGGGAACTGCTGGGGAGCCAGGGGTTTGGATGTATTTTCAGCGGCGTCTCGGCCCTGAGATGTGACTACGACTGACTAGCTCGGCAGAGGCCGCCAGTCTCTGGACTGATAACCTTAGAATATGCTAAAGAGCCGGTGCTTTCCATGGGGGAATCGAAGGGCCAGCCAGCCGGTTACAGCGACACCGACCTGGAGCCAGGGAGACAGCAGGCAGTTGTAGAAAGCGAGAGGGACCGTCCAAGCGGCCGACTTGGATGCCGGGGGCAGGGATTTGGATGCCGAGCGCAGGCTCCTGCGCGCCATCGCGGCAGCCCTAGGACGGAGCGCTGGTGACGTCCTGCCCCCGGCGGAGCGAGCGGGGACGCGCCACGCGCTGCCTGGGGAGTGAGGACCGCTGCGCGTCTGACTGACCCCCAGTCCCTGCTTGGGAACCCAAGGGGTGTCAGAGCCCCCTATGTGCTGTCCCTCCAGGGAAGATGAAGACTCTGAACGCGTCCACCATGGGCAGGGCCGGGCTGGTGGCGGAAAGGAGCTTCTCCGTCCGCATCCTCGCAGCCTGCTTCCTGTCGTTGCTCATCCTGTCCACGCTCCTGGGGAACACGCTGGTCTGCGCCGCCGTCATCAGGTTCCGACACCTGCGTTCCAAGGTGACCAACTTCTTCGTCATCTCTTTGGCCGTGTCGGATCTCTTGGTGGCTGTCTTGGTCATGCCCTGGAAAGCAGTGGCCGAGATCGCTGGCTTCTGGCCCTTCGGGTCCTTCTGTAACATCTGGGTGGCCTTTGACATCATGTGCTCCACCGCGTCCATCCTCAACCTCTGTGTGATCAGCGTAGACAGGTACTGGGCCATCTCCAGCCCCTTCCGGTATGAGAGGAAGATGACCCCCAAGGCAGCCTTCATTCTGATCAGTGTGGCATGGACTTTGTCTGTGCTCATCTCATTCATCCCCGTGCAGCTCAGCTGGCACAAGGCGAAACCCATAAGCCCCTCCGATACGAATGCCACCTCCCTGGGTGAGCCCACCGACGACTGTGATTCCAGCCTGAGCAGGACGTATGCCATCTCGTCTTCCCTGATAAGCTTTTACATCCCCGTGGCCATCATGATTGTGACCTACACCAGGATCTACAGGATCGCCCAGAAACAGATTCGGCGCATCTCGGCCTTGGAGAGGGCGGCGGTCCACGCCAAGAGCTGCCAGACCACGACGGGGAACGGCAAGCCCGCGGAGTGCTCCCAACCAGAAAGCTCCTTTAAGATGTCCTTCAAAAGAGAGACCAAGGTTCTGAAGACGCTGTCCGTGATCATGGGCGTGTTCGTGTGCTGCTGGCTCCCTTTCTTCATCTTGAACTGCATGGTCCCCTTCTGTGGGGCTGGGGAGACCAAGCCTTTCTGCATCGATGCCATCACCTTCGATGTGTTCGTGTGGTTTGGGTGGGCTAATTCCTCCCTGAACCCCATCATTTACGCCTTTAATGCTGATTTTCGGAAGGCATTTTCAACCCTCTTAGGATGCTACAGACTTTGCCCTACGACGAATAACGCCATCGAGACGGTCAGCATCCATAACAATGGGGCTGTGGTGTTTTCCAGCCATCACGAGCCACGAGGGTCCATCTCCAAGGACTGCAACCTGTACCTGATCCCACACGCCGTGGGCCCCTCAGAGGACCTGAAGGAGGAGGAGGCAGGTGGAGGGGCCAAGCCCTTGGAGAAGCTGTCCCCGGCCCTGTCTGTCATTTTGGACTATGACACTGATGTCTCTCTAGAAAAGATCCAGCCCATGACGCAGAATGGACAGCACCCAACCTGAACTCTGAGATGAATCCTGCCAGCCACGTTCATCTCGAAACCTGGTGGAGAGCTCTCTGGGGCTTGCCCTTGAGAAACCGAAGCGTGGTGAGACTCGGGGGTGTCAGACCCCCCCACCACCACCTCGCTGCTTTTTCTCAACACACAAAAAACTATATTTTAAAATCCATCCCTGTGTGTTTTCTGTGTTGTTCATAGTGAATCAGAGGCACACACGTGAAACGAACATTCACAAGGGGACATGTCTTTGGCTCCGAAATGATTTTTAGAAACCGATTCTTAGGACTTTAAAAAAAAATAGGGCAAAGAATCAGCAATGAACAGCTTCACTTAAAAAGTAAACCTTTCTGGGAAGGAAATGAGAAGGGTTGAGTTTGCTGTGTACAAACAGGTGCTAACACTGGCCAGAGCAAAATTTTCAGGTTGTAAAGGTAGGTGCATGCTTTCATAAATCATTTCTAAAAAGTAATCGAGCCTTACAGTCCGAATAAGATTGTTTTTTTCAGAATCGAGAGCTGCTTCGTGGATATTAGTTTTATTTATTTATTGTATTATATGGATATTTTTAATTTATTATAATGAATCTATATTTATCATATTTAATAGGATAAGCTAATGAGTTAACTGAGACTTTACAATCACATATTCGTCCATGTAACTAGCACTTTATAAGCCAATGAAACAAACACACAGACTCTGAAATCCTGAATCCTCCTGTGCGAATTCCAGAAACACAGTAGAGATGGGTAGGAAATGAGTTGTGATCATTCCTTGAAATTCATTGGCATAAATAAAGACAAGGTGAGTATTGACAAATGCCGTGAATGTTTTTCCCCTCTAAAATGATTTTGAAAACCTTTAAAAAGCATAGCTGCTGTTGAGTTCAGCCGTTTTTAAATAACCAACACTTTCCAAGGAGAATGATTTGCAGTTTTGTAAATATCTTAAATAAAAGCCAGCTTAAGAAGACTCCAACTCGAAATGTATGGTCTTAAGTGGTCATAAAAAGTAGATGCCACTTTGTATTTATGTAAAATAACCAGCCCTGTCTGTCTTTTCTCGTTCCACATGTCAGATAGCTTTTCTGAACCAAACAGATGGCTGTCCTGGTCAGATATGTGAAGACAGCGAGTTTCCTTAATTCTTATGTCACAGCCAACTCACCCATGGGCAAAGGTCAAATCCTGCGCCTACATCTTGCCAGGTACCAAGCTAAGGCAAGGCTCCTTTTGCAGTACGTTAATCTGAACTTAGAATCGATTTTTTTTTTTTTAAAGTCTAAATGTTAATAGCATACTAACTAATGAATAGTGCCTCATTATCCTCCTTGAGAAAGACACTTCCGTTGGGAAAAAAACAGGACACCTCTTCTCTTAAGGTGTGTTAAGCGCTCCAAAGCCATGAGTATCTGTTTTGACACATGCTAACCCTTTCTCTGTGCTTCAGACTCATGCCCTATGTCATCACCTGGACTGTAAGAAAGATATTATAATCTCCCTTGTGAAATACTAATTCATGTGGGGCATTTCAAGAGAACTTCTTTGAAACGTTTACAAAGTTTTCTTGTGGATAAGCAATTTACTTCACTTTTAGATGAAGTGGGTGACCAGGAAGAAATCTGCTGAAAAGCATCTCTGGCATTGGGGCTCTGTTATTTATGCATTGTGAATGCTTTCTTAATTTTATTGCCTGTATGCTTTCTTACATATAATAAAATTATTTTGTGAACTCAAATCAACCCTGAATGAGCCATCTTACATTTGTTTTTGTTTTTGTTTTTTTTAAACTAAGATATTTCAGACCTACAAGTAAGAAAACCTTTTCAAGGCTATGTTACTTTTCTTCTTTTTAGTGGAACTTTTTCCTGTTATGTATGCTACATGTTGCCTTTGAATATTTAAAACAGGAAATATTTTTGATTTGGGCTATCAACTCTTGTTTTCCTTCTGTCTTAAAGACATTTTTCTTTAAAGAAACCCTTCTTTACTTGAGCAATTACTCTACTTTTCATTTCACAGATTGGAAAGTTTCCTAAAATCTCTGCTTTTTCATTCAAGGAGCCAAGGGACTTTAAATAATGTAAAAATTACAGAAAAGACTGTAGCTCGCTCTTGGGTTATTTTGGACTCTCGGTTTATGGAAGCCACTGTGTGTGTAGTGTTTAACAGTAAAATAAAATAGGAATTTGTTTCTGGAGAAAATATACAGGTTGTAATGCTGGGCTTATCAAAATATCTTACAGGGAACTTCATTGATCTTGCTAAACCTGCTTAGTGAGTGTGCTAACCCCTGTTTATTTTTTTTTCATCCTGGAGAAGGAGAGTGACCGAATAGCAGATGACATAGAAATTAAGGGTTAGGTTTATAATTTGGAACATCACACAACAGATGGTGTCTTTTTAAACTCTACATTTGCCATCCCCAGGCTTTGGCATATAATGAACATGTTTAGAATGAACACCCATAAAGCACGATGTCCTTTCTTTCTGCCTCAGAACTTTCTGGATATCTTTATTCTCTGAGGTTTAACGTGCTTTAATTAGAAGTCCAGCAACGCCAGCTACGATGTTCAGAGTTGTCATTGTCCAACCAACGACACGTGGCACAGAAGCTTTCGCCATTTATTTTGTTGGCAGAGAGTGAAAAATAAGTGATGTATCTAGAAGTTATATTAAATAATTATAAAGTTCCATATGGACAGGGCTGTGCTTGGGGTTCCAGGCGTGTTAAGCTGATAAAGGGCATCTTAGGAAATGTGAAGTTTACCGAAGAAATCTTGCAGAGAGTTTAATTTACAACCATAAAAGCAGAATGACAAATGTGACTTTCATTTCATTTTTAACTCTCGTCTCGATGTTCCCCAAGCCTGCACCAGCAGCATTTCAGCTTGATTCCTGTACCCCCTAAGAGCCAGTTCACATGTGGAGGCCTGGAGCACAGAAAGCACAGGCTTTGTTTTAGACAGACATAAGTTAACCAGGCAGCTACCACTTGCAAGCTGTGTGAGAGTCAGCCAATGTCTGGACCTCTCTGAGCATGTCCGCCCATTCATGAAGTGGAAACAGACATGCAGGTTCTTGTGAGGGTTTCAGTGAAGCTCATGTCTGCAAGGACACTGAGCTGTTTGCTGGCTCTTGGCAGGGTCTCTGCTTTGAAGGGGTTGATGACTTAATGTTTGCCGCCTTAGTAATGAGCTGCTGTGCGTTTGACTTCTCACGCGTTTGGTTGAAGCAAACGGAAATGGCATTTGAGCACAGGTGTTCTCCTGGACACCATTTTCTGTGGCTGTGGTTATCCGGTATTCCAGAAGCAAGTGGCTTTTTATACCTGTGTGGTTAGGACAAGTGCCTTAATGTACCGTTGGATGCTGACAAACTAAACCTGTTCACAGGGTTTTCGTCTGTGAAATATACTCGCCTTGAGGAATCTGTTTCAGGAATGATGAGTTGATAGCTCTGGGCTGTTAAAACTAGGGCCTGTGGCTCTGCTGGTTGCTGTGGTCATTGGAGGGAGGTGACCCAGTGATCACGACATTGAAGCAGTCGGTGTATGGGTTGGCTGCACCTCTGTGGATTTCTCTGAGATCTCCTGGATAGAAACACGGCATGCCAACCTGCTTGTTTCTATAGAAGGGTGAGGCTGATGAGCGTTACAGCACAGAGAACCTCCCTAAGGTTTTGTCACCGGGCCAGTCTAGTCACGGCACCTTCTGTCACATTAGGAACTTCCATGTGATGTACAGAGTTTTTAAAAAGCAGCATTTGGTCTTGAGCCCGTTACATCATTCAAGATTTGAGAGTTGTAATTTAAATAGTATTAGAGGCTCAAGAATAATCTCTGATTTAAAAGGGTTTAGCTTCTTAATCACTATGAGAAAATGTATAAAACCAGTTAAATTTGTTCTCGTGCTCGTAGAATAGATCCCGTACCAGCTCTCCAAACCAGTGAATGTTTCAGCCATTGAGAAGGGCCTTGCCCGAGCTATGTGCTCAGGAGCGAGCACACCTCTCATGCCTCCATGAGCAGAAATGCCAGCAAAGTGGCAGGTGGTAGTGGGTTTTAGGAGGACTGGATTGTAGGGCAGAGGTTTTTTTTTTTTTTATTTCATTTAAAAGCTAAATAATAAATAGCTTAGATAAGCCACATTCTCTGAAGATAAGGGGCTTAGGAAGAGGATTTTAAAGGTATATTTTGGCTTGGTGAGACCGGATATGAGATCCATTGCGGCAATTTATAAAATGCAAATATGACTCTGTTATGACTTGCTTAACACTCTTCAGTGACTCCCAGTCACTTTCAGGGAAAAGAAAATTAAGTTCGTGCCAGGCCCTTCACTTCATGGTCAGGCCCCGAGATCTCTCTCTCCAGATTGCGAGCATTTGGAGAGGAAAAGCTGTCTTGGTTTTTCCCTCTCTCTCTAAACATCCAGCCCAAGGCCGGGCTCCCAGGGGTCGTTCATCCATCCTTCGTTGGACGAATGAAAGAATGGACAAGTCACGGAGGGAATGCTGGAGCTGGGGTGTTAGTGAAGTTCATTGCTGGGGTGGTGGCTGCATGTGTGTGGGTCTGTCAGGCTCTCTCTGACATCTCTGGGCACCTTCTCCATGTGGTCTCTAAGGGCCGCCGTCCCCAGGGGTGGGACATGGTTGTACAGAGGTCATTGTGCACGCGCGTGCACGCGCACACACGTTTATCTGTGTCATGGATGCCATTTGCAGTCCGTAACCTCTTGTGAGCACGTTCTATGATTCGGGCCATGTGCTGGATGTGGAAATGGATCAGATACCATCCTGACTCCAAGGTTAAAGCTTAAAGGGGAGCTGTACGTGCAAACAGACCACCGCCCAAGAATGTTTCAGAAATGGAATGCGTGGAGAGAAAAACGTTTTCTTCCACAGAACGGGAAGAGCTCCCAGCAGCTGCCTCCCTGGCGCCGTGCCGAGCACTGCCCGTTCATGACCTCATCCCACCGTCACGCCCGCCCGACAAGATGGGCACCATTGCCATCATGCCCACTTCACAGATCAAACTCGTGACTGTCCAGAGAGGGCACATCATGCATCCAAGGTCACACAGCTGGCAACCCATGGGCAGGTCTGAATCGGAGTCTGCCATCAAAGCTTCCCATTTTGGTCATGAACCTGTTCTGTTTACCAGAAACTAGTCCTAGCCGAGTGAGTAACGTGCTAAGAGGGGTTCCGCGTCACCTCAAATACTGCTGGGTTAAACATGCTTTTCATTGTCGGCATTTTCAGTCCACTACCCAGGGTCAAACATCAGCGAGACTGAAGTGGGTCATCTTTGAGCAGTGACGACAGGGGATCCGGGTCTTTGGATAGAGCCCAAGGTGGAAGCCAGGAAGACGTTTATTGTTCCAAAACACGACCCTGTGGGGTTCAAAGATAACCGAAGGGGAGACGACTTATTCAAGGGTTGAAATGCTCCACGTTCAGGGATCAGTTTGACGGGGGGGCACTTAGTTTAATCCAGCAAACATTTTCCTACACCTGCCTGGCACTCCATGTTGGGAGGTGCGGGGTGGGGGGTGGGGGAGGAGGACTGAGAGGAAGGGGCGGGATGGGGAAGATGCTTAGCGAGGGGGTCAGTGTGGCTGCAGGGGTGTGGGAACGGGCACTGGTTGAGGGGAGGAGGCGGTGTGGAGGTGGGCTTGAGGGATGGACAGGAGTTTGGCAGAAACAGACAGGGAGTGAGAACGGCTGATGCAGGCAGTCTAGCACCTGCCAGCGTAAGGGAGGGGAGTGGCCGCTGGATCGGTTTTCTGGATACAGGACTTGGAGTCGGGATGAATTCAAACACACCAGAAGTTTTGGTCCAAATGAGGTCCAGCAGGCTGTCAAATTAATTGCGTGGGGGTGGTCTCCGCTGTCCGCAGATACCTTGTTCAGAGCCTCTGGATAACCAATTGTAGGGGAAGGTGATAATCGTTGGGTGCAGTAGGAGCCCCCCCCTCCCCCCGACATCCTCCCTGCAGCCGTGGCACCTGTTTGCTGCTCTCCAAGAGACTCTGCAGGTCTCAAATACCCAG
>NW_006431919.1:19014164-19035404 GCF_000325575.1 Pteropus alecto | reverse complement strand
AGAGACACCTCCATCCTGTCGTCTCCATCTGTTTGAGCCTCATCTCAGGTGTCAGCCTCACTGGCTCTTCCTTCCTCAGGCTGGAGGCCACCTGCAGCCACCTGTGGCGGCCACATCACCTGTTTCTCAGGGGTGTCCTTCACAACATGCACGGCACAGCCTGGCACACAGGAGGTGCCCAGGTTAATACAGTTTTTAAATGAACGGGTGAATTGATAACTTTATGAAAGGTTCAGGTAGCTGCTTGCTTACATACCTTAATTTTCACTGCGGGGTCGGCCCTGTTATAAGAGCCTATTTTCTCTGCTCGGTTAGGTTTCTTCATCACCGACGCATTTGCAGGGAAATAATTGAAACAGGACAGAAATGGCAAACTCAGGCTCTCATATCAAATCAACGTGCCTGGATAGCGAGCCATCAACCCTCTCACACGGGGGAGAGAAGCAATGTCAACCAAATGTCACCAGTGTGTTCTGAGATTATCTAGCCACATGCATGCTGCTTCGAGACTGAGTTTTTAGGTCAGATGTATTTAGCATTATAAACATGTTGATTGTAATTAGGATAAGGTCCGATGCTGCGGCTTTAACCCACATTACTGCTTGCTGTTAATGGGGGGGGGGCAGCGTTAAACAGGAGTGGGGTGCGGGGGCGTGCGGCAGCGCCTCGCTAATCCTGCCGAAACAGATGTGAGTTTTCTCCAGCCTTATGGTCGGGTCGCTGTTCCTGTCTGTTAAGAGGGAGGATTAGAGAGCATCCACTTTGAGAGGGGACCAGGGGCAGTACATGGACATTGTGTTTAGAAAGGCGGGTCATGATGCTTTCAAGGCAGACGCCGATTTTGATGTCGTTTTGAGAAAGCATCCATCACACCCGTATTGCAATGAAAGCTTATTTGCTTGCTCGTGGGACCGTGTGATTTGGCATGCATACACGCTGGTGGGGCTCTGTCAAGGAGAGTAGCAGAACCCCAAGATGGGGGACAGGAAATAGAGCGCTCCCGGCTCCAGGACCGTAATTCGATATGGCTAATTGGGAGAGGAATTTGCTAGGAACAACCAAACTTCCAACCGTGCACAGAATGCAACCTGTTGGTTCCACTTCTGGGACTCTGGCTTCCATCCATCGTCACCTGCGTGCTCAGAGGACGCCACCTTGCTTGTAAAAGCCCTCTGGAGACAGCCCAGGGGTCCAGCAGCAGGGGATGAATAAGATGGGAGGGGAGGTGTCCACAGTACCTGTGAGTTAAAAAGAGGTGGGTCCATTCGCACTGTTACGGAAGGACTTCGATGAGGTGCACAAGCAAGTGACTAAACAGTATGGGCGATACGACCCCTTTCATTTGAAATAGTGTAAGAAGTGTATATATTTTTATGTAAGGACTTAGACAAAGATGTGGGAAGATGCCCACCTCCCTGAGAATAGCGATGTCTCTGCCGAGCGGGCGGGTTTCACTTTCGATTCTATGGGATCCTTGCTTTTGACAGGTGGCTCGTGTTCATGTATGTTGCGTAGGTAACATGACCGTTGTTAAGGAAGCTTGCTGAACTGGGCGGTCGGCAAATAGAGCCTTAGCTGTGGTTCTGGGAGTGGGGCGGGGGTGGGGCTTGGGCTCATCCTTGAAAGAATGAGCAGTAAGTGGACACCTTACGTGCTCGGGTGCCCAGGTGTAAAGTCGCGGGCTGGACGGCAGCACCTGGTCTGGCTGAGGCTGGACCAGGGCAGGACTGGCCTGCAGGAGCTCAGAGGGGCGCCACGGGAACTCCTGGCAGCCTGCTCCAAAGCCCCTCCCCCCAAGACAGGACCCTCCTCCACTGCCCCAGGGCCTGCATTTCCTTACCCAGAAGGTCCTTTTTACTGAGTTTCCACTGTTTGGAATAATTATGTTGATCAAATGCATCTCATTTAGTAAATAATAGGCTGTGTGGCCTTGAGATGGGTTAAAGCATTTTGTCTGTTCTGTTTGAGGGAAATGGTGAAAAACATTCAAGTGGGGTCCTCGGGGACCCCAGGTTGGGGGTCATTAGTGAGAACCCATCTGAAGTCCCCTGGAGGTTACAAGAAGCATCTCTTTGCTGGGCCCAGGACTGTTTTAAGTCCTTCACTGGCCTACCTGTGGGGTCCCAGGGACATCACAGCGAACATATTAAAATGCCTTCTCATCCCTCGTAAATATAATTTTATTGCCACGGAAATAAGGATTTTCAATGTTGTTCTGAAATTATTCATCGTTTCAGTTTTGCAGTTCCTTAAACATGCTTTGGAACCAAGGCGTTTCCCCCCGTCCCGTCTCAAATATTTGCGGGGCGCCTTGGTGAAAGCTCAGAGCCCGAGGCTCCTCTGACATCCCTTGGCCCTGAACGAGCTACAGCGAGAATTTTCTCCGAGTTTCGGGGGCAGCTGTGCCGTGTGCCACTGTGCAGAGCGGGAGAGGACGCTGGCTCTTCCCTCTGAGAGCCTTACCCTCGAGCGAGGCCGAGGTCGTCGCCCACCTGTGCACGCGCCCCCTCGAAAAGGCAGTCTACACCGCGGTGCAAACCGCTTCGGATATCTCGGAGACCGAGAAACGCCCCAGCGTTTGTTCTGAGGTGTAACCTTTGGGGAGGCTTTCGAATTCTATGATGCTCCTCGTTGCCGTCGATATCACCTGCATGCGCGATATCTTGATGTTTCATGCTCCCGCAGGCTTGTTTAGATATTCCCAGAGGATAGAGATGGAGGCTTCGGAGGGCGGATTCGAAGCGTGAGGACGGAAGGGTGGGATTGAAAGGGAGGAGGCGTCCTCGTCACGCCTCTTATTCTAGGAAGACGAAGAAATTCGAGTGTGGAGCCTGAGATTCTGGCACCTGAGAGAGACGAGAGCGGCGAGTCATATGCAGAGGGGGTGATGCCGAGGCCAGACACGGTCCAGAAGAGCGGCCAATCGTCACGTGTAGACACGGGCTGTTCTGTCGAGACCTTAAGTTACTTCAGATGCAGCTCGTGTGATGCAGGATCTTTGGGGGCCTGTTCAGAGCCCCAGTTCACGTCAACGGCCGAACGCTTTGGAGAGACGGAGCTTACGTGTCACAGGACCTCTGCTCAGAGTCCCTCAGGCTTCACAGTGACCAACAGTGAGGAGTAGGTGGCCGGCTTTATTTCTTGTCTTTCACCCTGACAGTCACCTACAGATGTACACTTGACAGAGTCCAGAGGCGACAGAGAAGGAGGTGGGAGGGGCTGGCAGAGGAGAGAGCTTGTGAGTGGTCAGGAAGTACCGACATCTCACGTTTTTACAATAAAAATGTCACTTTAGAATCATTTTAGATTTACAGAGAAATCGCCAAGGTAGTTCTGAGAGGTCCCCTACCTCCCCCCACACCGTTTTTTTCTGTTGTCACCCTCTTACTTAGTCTGGTCACAAGTCATGAACGAATATGACCAGATTCTTATTTACTAAAATCCATAGTTTACTCGGATTTCTTTAGAGTTTACCTAATGTCCACTTTCTCTCCAGGACCCGCTCCAGGGTGCCGTGTTCACCTGTCATCGCGTCGCCGTAGGCTCTTCCTGGCTGCGGCAGCCTCTCGCTCTCCTCTCGTTTGTGTCGCTCTGTGGATTTTGAGGAGGACCGCTCAGGTGTTCTGTAGCCCGTTCCTCAGCTGAGATTTGTCTGTTTTTCCTCACTCGTTTCCAAAGTGACTGAGGTCAGCCCCTTTTTCCTCTGCCTTCTTCCGTGAGGTTATGTCACACGTTTGTCATACAGTTGGATCCTTTGCCACAGTCTGAATTCCATCTCGGGCACCTCTGACCTCCTAAATGATTTTAAAAAATCTGTAAGTTAAGATACACTCTTTGTGTTTCGTTCAGGGGGGCTTGAGAAATACCTCACATCTTGTCCCTAGCGTTACGGTGTCGTAAAGAATAGTTTCACCGCCCTCCAAATGTCCCCTGTGCTCCCTCTCTTCAGCCCTCCCCCTGCCACGCTCCCTGCCACCACTGACGTGTTTACTTTCTAGTTTTGCCTTTTGCAGAACGTCATATGAACGCAGCCATTTCAGATGGCTGCTCCTGCTTATTGAAAGGATTCTTGGTTGCTTTCGGTTTGGGGTGGTTAGGAAAAAAGCTGCTATGATTTGCACACAAGTTTTTGTGCAGATGTAAGTTTGCAAGTCGGTTGGGTAAATACTCAGGAGAGCAGTTGTTCATCGAACTCCTGGGATGAGTTAGGGATTGTTCCTTCTGCTTCTAATTTCTAAAAGAGACGGAAAGGCCTCGTTTCCTGCTTAAATGTTTGATAGACTTCACCAGTGAAACCAGTGCTTGCTTTTCTTGGAAGGTTATTAATTATTGATTTGGTTTCTTTACTCGATGTAGGGTTATTCGGTTATCTCTTTTTCCTCGTATGAGTTTGGTAGTTTTTATCTTTCAAGAAACTGGTCCATTTCATCTAGGTTATCAAATTTGGAGCACAGAGTTGTTCACAGTGTTCCTGTGTTATCTTTTTAATAGCCATGGGTCAATAGTAATGATTTCTCTTTCATTTCTGATACTGCAATTTGTGTCTTCTCTCTTTTTTGCTTGGTTTGTCAATTTTTTAAAAGATCAATTTTACTAATCCTTTCAAAGAATCAGCTTTTTGGTTTTGTTGAATTTCTTTAACGCGTTTCCATTTTCCATTTCTTTAACACTGATTGCTGCTTTTCATTTTTTATTATTTCTTTCCTTTTCTTTTTAGGCTTCCGTTACTCTCGGTTTTCTGCTTTCTCTAAAGTAGAAGCTGCGGTTGATTGTAGAAGTTTCTTTTTTTTCCTGACACATGCATTTAATGTTACAAATTTCCCCTGAGTTACTGTCTTGGTTACAGTCCCTACGTTCGAATAACTGTATTTCCATGTTTATTTAGTTCTAAATACTTTTTAACTTCGCTTGAGACTTCTTCTTTGACCCAAATGTTACTTAGTAGCGTGCTGTTTAATGTACTAGTATGTGGGAGTTATCCTTCCGTTATCGATTTCTAGTGTAATCCCATTGTGGTCTGAGAACAGACTTTGTACGTTTCCGTTCTTTAAAAAAAAAAAACTTTTAAGAAGCATTCCGTTCTGTGGCCCAGGAAGTAGTCTCTCGTGGTGAGTGTTCCATGTAGATTTGAGAAGACCGCATAGTCTGCCCTTGTCTGATGGAACTTTCCAGACATTCTCTACCTAAACATAGGCTAAGGGGCTCAGATGCCAGGTCCGTCTGTCGACGTGCATTAAGTTCACGTGACATTGTACCTGGACAGCAGGTTTTGCCCTGGAGACTCCGCTTAGGTTATCTGCAAATTTGTCAGCAACCTTATGAGTGCAGGTCCAACAGAGGCGCGAACTGAGGCTTACGACGGTGAAATCAGTCGCCTGAGGTCTTCCCGCTCCCGAGCTCCACATCCCGGGACTGACGGCAGCTGCTCTTTTTCCCAGATGCAGTTGCACCGAGCTGCTCTGCTTCTCGGATGATTGATTAATTGGAGTTTTAGGGAGAACAAGCTAGTCCTCTTTTTTCCATCTTGCTGAATTAATCAGTGTAGGAGGCAGTAAGACTTATATGGGTGAAAAGAAAAGTCATCTTTAACATGAACAAAAGGGATGTAGGAGGAACCAGGCAAGAGCGGATTAGTAATAGGGCATGGGCTAAAGAATGTGACACTCGAAGTCAAGGGCAATTAGAAGTTCAGTTTCAAAGAAAGTTGAGTCGTTTGAGGAATGGGAAGAGAGCTGAAGTTTATCAGTCCTCTTCTGTGGCAGGTCAAAGAAGAAGTCACAAGCAAAGTTAAAAAGTATTTTGAACTAAATACAGTTATTCGAAACCTTTGCTTATAGGTTTCCTCCTATGATGCCCAGAACGAGCCCATGAAATGTCCCCACAGCCTGTCGATCCTCCCTCCCACCTCTGGCCCACCGCATAATGACGCTTCCCAGGAAAATAGAAGATTCCAGAAAATAAAGTGGTGGAAAACTTGGACAGGAATAGAGGATGATGGTGCCTGGGTATCCCAGACTGGGGGAAATGTGCTGTTATTTGGCTTTGGGAAGACACGGGGCAATTGAATAGATGTTCCAGTTACCAACCATCATGGGGCTGGACGTAGATGGGCCCTGGGAGGGAGGGAGGGCCTTTCTCTAGCTCAAAGGTGTGTGTGGAGGCCAAGCCGGCACTGATGGTGGGCTGAGCCCCTTGGCTTTGTGAGGTGCCGTTGGGTCCAGTCTTCTGACCCACCTGCCTTTTCGTATAAACTCCCCAGGAGTTGAAGGGAGGGCTAGTTCTAGGCAGAGCACCTGGCATGATACCTGAATTCCTCTGACACAGACGCCCTGGATCACGGGTCGTGCACGAAAGTGTGCGCGTATGAATCAAGAGAGTTGAGTCGCTCTGGAAGGTGGACGAGGTTCGGGGCAGCCACCAAGTCTGAGAAAATGCTTGAGAAGAGGGGATCCTTTCACCCCCATTCGTCCTTACTCTCCTTATTCTGCACCTGGAGAAAACAGTAGAGGACCGGCCAAGGGGACGCGCGTCCCAGGCAGAGGCAGCCTTGACATTACAAGCCCTCGGAGGTACAGTAGTGTGGCTCCATCAGCCACAAAGGCCAGGCAGCCCCAGTCCCCTAGGCTGGCTGTTGAGCCAAGACCTTCCAATGACAGCTGCCAGGCCTGCCCGCTGAGACAGAATCTCCACCTTGCAGGTGCATGGGACCACCTGAGGGGTAAGAGAGACGCCTGAGAGACCAGGCTGGATGGGAAGTTGGAATCATTTCGCTTAATGATAAGAAGAATATATATCTCGAGCTAGTGAAGTCGGGTGTCAGTCATACCAATAGCTGGTCAATTTGCCTTGGAGGCAGATCGAGAAATGCCTCGTGAGTGGGGGTGAGGTGGTGGCAGGCAGGGAAGGTACATGCTAAGATATTCTGGATGCCGAAGGTGAAAGGTGTGCATTTTGTATTAAAACCCCCCGGATAATATCTTATATCTCTCTAGCACCTAGTGCAGAATTCAGTCCGCAGTTTAACTTGGTACCATGTGAAAGATTTTGGCAGCTTCTTCAGGAAGAGGCAAATAGAATGATCTCTGTAAATATTTCCCGATGGGTAGGTGGATGGGTGGATGGGTGAGTGAGTGGATATGTGGGTGGGTAGGTGGATGGGTGAGGGAGTGGCTAGAACGATAATGGAACAGAGTTATTAGAATTTCTGAAACTCAATGTGTTAGCAGAATCGAATATGGCCGAGCTACTATATATCTGATTGTCTGTAGCCTATTGATACTGACGTATGCTGATGGCACTTCTGAATTTCTACCTGTAGATGCTATTCTAATGGACTATGAATCCGAAAGGCGCATGTGGGCACAGAGCCCATCAGCTGGAAGCGAGCTTAGCTGGGCTAAATTCAACTTTTCCAGCCACTTCCCCAGCCACAGTCACCTCATCACTCTGAGCCTCAGTTTCCTCGTCTCCCAGAAGAAGACGAGAGCCCCTGTCTTGCAGGGTGGATGTGAGGATTAAATAGGACGATAGTGATATTGTGGTCGATGCTCGCACAGAGGGCTCTCACTGTGTGGCTAGAAATGCTTTAACTGCTCTACATATACCAGCTCACGACAATCCAACGAGATAGGTACTATTACAGTCTTTTCTAAAAATATTTTTTACTTTTTCAGTTATAGTTGGTATACAATATTACATTAGTTTCAGGTATACGACATAGTGATTAGACATTTTTATAACTTAGGAAGTGATCACCTATAAGTCTGGTACCTGTCTAACATCATACATAGTGCTCACCATGTTACTGACTATATTCCTTATGCTGTACTTTATAACCCCATCACTATGTGGTAACCACCAACTTGTACTTCTTAATCCCTTCCCCTCTTTGACCCCCCTCAATGATTAGACATTTTTATAACTTAGGAAGTGATCACCTATAAGTCTGGTACCTGTCTAACATCATACATAGTTATTACCATGTTACTGACTATATTCCTTATGCTGTACTTTATAACCCCATCACTATGTGGTAACCACCAACTTGTACTTCTTAATCCTTTCCCTTCTTTGACCCCCCTCAATCCTCCTCCCATCCGGTAACCCTCAAAATGTTCTCTGAATCTACGACTTTGTTTCTGTCTTGTTTGTTTATTTTGTTCCTTAGATTCCAGATGTAAATGAAATCATATGGCGTTTGTCTTTCTTTGTCTGACCTACTCCACTCAGCACGATACCCTCTAGGTCCCTCTTCATTGCAGAGGGCAAGATTTCATACTTTTTTTAACGTTGTTATGGCTGAGTCCTTTGTATATATGTGCTGCCTTGTCGACGGCCAGTCATCCGTTGACGGCCACCCAGGTTGCCTCCACTCGTGGTCGTGAGAAGGGACGAACACGGTGTCTCCCTACTACGCCATCTGGACCAGAAGTCGGTATTAACACAGTCTTCATTTTACAGCAGGGAGGTTAAGGAACCGGACCAAGGCCTCCAGCTAGTAGCAACCGAGAGGCAGATCAGGGCATTAGACCCAGCCAGGCTGGTTCCAGAGCGTGTACATTCGGCCCTTTTGCTCTGCATCTGCTCGGAGGGATAACGTGCTTCGCACACACCCCTGGATGGGGCGGGTCTTTAGTAAAGGGGCGATTCCTTTCCCCCTGGTTCATCGCTCTGAAATGGCAGTGGTGGCCTGTCCCCTGCGGCCAGAGCTGACAGGAGACGGGAGAGACAACGGGTGAGTTCGGTCTTGGCCAGCTATGCAAAACTCCTCAAGTATGCCTTTTCTTTTAATGCTTTCGTCTTGAGACTTAGAAAGTAAAAGGCAGCTCTCAGGATCCTTAAGAATAAAGTAGATGTTCCTTGCCTCCTCCAGGCCTTGTTAAGGACCCAGAAACACATTTATTTCAAAATGTGCTTTTTTAAGACAGTTCTGTGAAGTACTTTTCCCAGGGTGGGAGAACCAGAAAGCCTCGGACTTGTCTGCAAAAGTGCAGGCCGCAGCTCAAGTTCGAATCTTGCAAAGCTCCCCGCCGCCCCACCGCACTCACACTACCCAGCTCCTGCCCTCAATTCTGCTATATTTTAGAAAGACGGAGCTTCTTCCTGTGCAGCTGAGATGATTAAAAATGAATTATCTAAGTACTGCTCCTCTCTGGGAATCCTGAGTGGTACTGGAGGGAAAAAATAAAATAAAAGAAAAAAAAATTCCTGGGTTAACGTCGATTCTCAGGAAGCAGAAGCATTTGCTGCATAATGAAACATTCCCCATGCTGTGGACATGCCTGGGGCCCATCCTGCTGGCTTTAGTGACAATCTCGTTATCAAGATCTCATTACCAGTCCCTTTTCGACTTATAAAGTTTTACAGTTTTACGGCACCATGGATAATAGTAGCAGCAGCTGTGCGGTATCCTGGGACTCAGCTGGTGGCTGCCGTGTGTTACAAAAACCCTGCGAGGGACTGCGATCCACCCCCACGCTACAGCTTGGGAAACCGAGGCTCCAGAGGGAACGGACTTGCTCAAGTTCACACAGGTGCCAAGTAGCAGAGCAGGGACTCGACAAGGTCTGTTGGACGGCAAATCCCACGTCCTCTGCACTCAGTCAGGGGATCGATAATGATAATCATCATGAGATTGACTTGTTTATGGGAAGCCGGATTCTAAAGGCCAGGCTCCTTTTGAATGGACAAAGAGAGTAAGGAAGAGTCCCTAAATCAGGACGTGTGATTGCAGGATTTTAATGCCGGTAAATGGGAACGGATTGGCATTAGGGGTAGCACCCCATGCACGAGAGGCGCCCCGGAGGCCTGTGCTTCCTGGCTCCTGTCCAGGCCACGTGCCACGTGGCCGCCTCGCTGGCCTCCCTCTCCGTTTTCTTCCTTGCCTGGCACAGCCTGACCACGCCCCTGTTTCTCACAGGTTCTCTCCTGGTTATCTTACCCCTCCCTTCCTCTGTCTCCAGTGCTGCCGCCCGAGCTCGGGATGGAGCTAAGCCTGGCCTCCCCTGCCGCCTCCGCCCCACCCCCGCGTCAGGCACTCTGCAAGTTCTGTCCCACAGAAAGCCACCCTTCCGGTCTTCATTCTGCTGTCGCTTTACTGCGATCACAAGCTTTCCCGCCATCCAGCAGCCATTGCCGCCTCTGGCGATAGCACCTTCATGCCCTTTGGGAGAATGTCACCTCTCCCACTCTTACCCATGGCGTTTAGGGGGCTCTGACACTGCCCCGAACTCCAGGGAGGGGGTGAGCCATGGCCCAGGCCTGTCCTGTCATCTCCCTGACTTCAATGATCGGTTCAGAGATGGGCACGTGACCCCAGACAGACCAAGGGAACCCAGTTCCGAGACATTTTTCAAAGCTGCTGGGAAACTGCCCTTTAGTTCATTGGAGCTTCTAGAAGTGTCAAGGAGGTGACTCTGAATCTGTGTAAAGCCAGCCCAGAAGAAAACAGAGCCAAGAAGTAGAAAGAGACCCCCAGATCCAGCCATTCCTGAAGCTGATAATATACTCCCTGGACTTCCAAATGCCAGAGCCAGCGAATCCAGGACCTTCCCTTTGAATGGGGTTCCCGTCCCTTTGTTAGTTATGACGAAGAAGCCGATCGAGTGGAATAACGTTCCCTCTCTCTGTTTCAGTTTCTTCATCCAGAACGAAAAAGGACGGCCTTTGTCCGTGGAGTGGAGGTGCTGAGACTATCAAGTGAAAACCAAAACAATGCTGGAGAGTTACGGTGTCAAAATTCACATTCTCCGTTATCCTGTGTGAACGTACATAACGCTGCTTCCTTTCTCTATTGACCCAGCTGCACGTGCACCTGTGCGTTAATGTGCTCGTGCACGCGCGTGTGTGGCTGCGTGTTTCTGTGTTCACATCGCCCGTTTCCTTTCTCTTTGGCTCCCCCTCTTCTTCCGCTGGGCACCCACTGTGTGCCAAGCACCGTGTTGGGCTCCGGACTTAGCCAGAGGAGTCCGCAGGATTCTGTCCACAAGGGGCCTCTTATCCAACCTGGAAAGATAGACCAGGAAGTCGGCCGTGGCTCTGGAGCGCGATGGGTCCCGCGAGGCAGCAGGGCGGAGGGCGGGTGTCTGAGCCAGACTGGGTGACGGCGGGGGAAGGGACGCCAGGCTGTCTGAGGAGACACTCACCTTTCTTTAAGAACGAGGAAGAGAGATCGAGGCCGTGGGAACAGCACGTGCTAAAGCAAGGCCCGGCCGAAGCAGGGGCCAGTCCCTCAGCATAGCTGGAGCCACCCTCTCACATACGGCAGTCACCAGGTGTCCCCCCCCCACCCCCAACAACAAGATCCCCAAGCCCCGGTCCCGAGCTGCAGTGAGACCGATGGATTCGCTTCGAACAGTCCGCGATTATCAAAACGATGCTCTGTTTGCAGCTTTGAGTCCTGAAAACACCCACCTGCGGCGGCATAAACTCACCAAGGCACGGGCTAGGAGTCTAGGCCTTCGCAGGTATTTGCAGAGTGGTGCCAGCGAAGACCGCCATAAGGAAATTGTTCGGAAGCTCAGCTGCGTTTGAGATTCGGATTCGGAGGTGCTCACAGCCCCTCTGCAGTCACCCCGCCTTCCTCTCTTGCCTGACGCGTACTCACTCGTGATATGTAAAGGGTTCGAGGAGGGTCGTTCAGATCTTCGAATCCACTGCTCCGTAGCTTGCTCACCTTTCCGGCAGATGGAGCATGCTGGACAAAATGGGAAGGGAAGGGAAGAACTCTCGTACCGATTACACATTATCTTGTGTCGTTTTATTTAAGTCTCCTCACAGCCCTGGAGGTGGGGGGGGATGTCCTCCCAGGTTACAGACAGAGGCGAGTGCGGGCGAGGGACCCAGCCGGTGAGGTGTGAGGCTCGTGCTTACATTCCCATTCCCCATCTTGTGGGGATTAAAATTTCACCCGACTTAAAAGCTCCCATCACGAGAAAAAAAAAAAATTGTAAAACTGTTTTTGATTGCTTCAGACTTCTAAAAGTTTTGAATAGGTACTATTTTCTGGTTTAGAAATCACAAAATATGAAAATAAACATGGTGAAAAGTCTCCCTACCCTAAATCCTCCATCCATCAGTTTCAAGCGACCGGTCCCCCAAACGTGGAGGTAACAATCGTTATTAGTTTCTCGATACTCTTTGTGTCCCAGAGCGGGATGACAGGACACCGGGGCAGAGGTCATCGGGAGTGGTAGTTAGCCAGAGCAGAGACACGAGGATTATTCAAACACACCGTCAGCGTTCTATTTTACCTGCGTCTGCATCTGATAATCCACGGCTCTGCTAATATTCGCGGGGCTTTTGCGTGGTCCTCACATAAGCATCGCACCCAGCGCGGTCTCTGAAGTGTCCCGTTTAGAATTCTGTGAAAGGAAGCGGGAACTTTGAGGCCACCTGAATGCCTCATCCTTCTGGGATTTGAAGCCCCTTGTCCCCTTCGCATCTTTTGCCGTTGGCTCGCCCACATCTCGATCGCCGTCAATGACGTCGCGTGTGCGTGCGATTTGCTTTGCGTTTTTTTGAGCCTTTCCAAAGCCTTCAATCTCGTTTTCATCGAAATAGCTCCTTTCTGACTTATCCCACTCATAATTAATTGGTCTTTAGTATGTTTATTTCAATTAAGTTGTTAGAAAAGCAGTTCACGTGATCCCAACGGGCTTGAGGACAAACACAAATCACTCTTGACAAGCGGACAGCTCAACTGGTGGGAACGCTGGGACACAGGGTGGCCGCGGTGGTGAGAGCTAACGTCCCCGTGGGCCTCGGCGCCCCTGCTCTGGCGGGGGCCGTGGTGCCAGATCAGCTAAGCGCGGCCATTTGGGAAAAATCCTACTGTGCCAGGTGAAATGAGCCCTCTCCACGTAGCAATCCAATGTCGACACCGCAAATGTGACATTGGTACAATGTGCGTGTTTAGTCCTATGTCACGTGTGGATTTGTATCACCACGACTGCCATCAACATGGAGCTATTCTGTCACCGTAAGTATCTCCTGGGGCTGTCCCTTTCCAGTCACACCCGCGTGCTCCGCCCCCGTATCCCTAACCACACCTACCACCAGTCCGTCCTGCAGCTCCCTGACTGTCATTTAGGGAATGTCATTTAGGTGGAATCATGCACTATTTGCCCTTTTGAGATGGACTTTTTTTTGCTCAGCATCATGTCCTTGAGATCCTTCCAAGCGGTTCCCTGTATCAGCAATTCGCTTCTTTTTATTGCTGAGACGTAGTCCCTGGTGTGGACCGGCCACAGTTTGCTTAAGCATCCAGCTATCGAAGGACGTTTTAGCTGTGTGCTCTATGGGGCTCTGACAAATAAAGCGGCGTTTATGTGGACATACGCCCTTTAAATTTATTAAGACTTCTTACGGCCCAGAATATCATCTAACGGCGTTTCCCGCGGGCACCTAACCAGAATGTATGTCCTGCACTTGTGGGGATATAGCTAGCATCCAGGGTGTCTCCCGAACACCCCCAGTTTTAGTGCATTCTCTCTACTTCCGCCGGTAGGAACTGCAGGGTCTCCCAACTGTGTGTGAGCAACAGGAATTACTCAGCTTATCCCCCTTCCACACCCCCGGCAGCACGGGCTGGTAAAGTTTTACCCCAGGCACTTACGTACACATTAGTGTTCACGCAGAGACGGTAAGGGGGGCTCATGGATTTGGGGGCGATTTTCTGTGCTTCGCTCTCTCCTCACTGGAATTCCTCCCCATAAACTCCAGCCACCTCTGTCTTCTGCTGTTCTATCTTAGTCTCTCCAACTCAGCAAGATTTTAGTCTTTGTTTGGGTTCCTCCTCCCTGTTCTGAGTTCCAGGAATGAACTCCAGACAGAAAGCCAATGCGGGTATAAAGCTCGTCTTATGTGCTCCTCTATGCTCAAGGAACTTTTCTCCTGGAATCACAGTCCTTTTCTGGTTATTGTCCAGTGTCTGAAAAAAGTTCGTCTTGTTTTTTTTGGTTTTTTTTTTTTTTTTTAGCTGTTTCTGGTGCAGACATGGGGCATTCCTTACAGGTGAGCTTTGGACAAAGACTTAAACAAAAAGAGCGAGCCAGCCATGTAGGAGATTTATGGGTTGGTTCACCGGCGGTTTGATGAGCTGACAATATAAATTGCTTAAACACGCGCTTAGACACACTCCGGGTGGGTGGCTTTGTGGCGGCTTGTGGCCACCAAGGGAACTTCCAAAGGACGTTCGTTAGCTGGTCGTGGCACAGTGTTCCTGTGTTTCCCGCCTGCGATGCTTTCGCATGCTCTCCAGGGCCCAGGAAGCGTGCGCTCTTGATTGACAAAGCCAAGTCACTTCCAGAGCTCGTGTGGCCGAAAGCCATGAACGAGGCACATGTGCTAACAGCAGCTACCGTGACTTGAATGCCTAGCCTCCGCCAAACGCTTGGCATCTCTTTCTCTGCATCCACACAGCCCGAGGCAGTGGGTATTATTATTCTATTTTATCGAGGGAGAAAAGACAGCTCCGAGAAATAACTCGCCGCGTCCGCTCCATTGGCAAGTGTTGGGGCCCGGGCTTTGTATTCGCCCGCCCCGTTTCTGCTGTCTCTTGCTCTAGCGTTGGCTAAACTTTGGGACAGAGGACCTAGAAAGGTGGTTTATTTATTTATTTTTCGGATCACTTCATTAGTTACGAGTCTTTCCCCTTTCTTTCTTTTTCATAATTTCCTGTGGTTTCTGTGAGGTTAATGAAGAGAAAAATGGATGACGAGATCAAGGAAAGTTGCAGAGAGGTGTTTTTTCTCTCTTTGCCAAGACTGTGGTTTTTCGTTCATTCTGGGGGCAGTGGTTGTGAGTCGCAGGGTGTCGGGGTTACGAATTGGGAAGAGCGCGGGACCAAGGATGTGTTGGATGGGATGAGACTTCACGTAGGTTCTCAGATGCATGAAGTGTGCGGGTGCCAAGATCCAGGAGAAGAGCGAGGTCCCAGCCAGCCGTGGGGGCCCCGCTCTAGAGAGCTTGGGGAGGTAGAAAGAAAGAAGCCCCCTCCCCCAGGCTTATTCTGCCCCCAGAGGAGAGGGGGGCTGCAGGGGCGTCACTCAGTGTCCATAGATGACCTCACTGCTGTGAAGATTTTTTTACTGCTCCTTCTGCAGCTCGGTATTAGGGCTGTTTGCAAAGAGGGAAGAGAACGTTTGTTCAGGCTGATAAACGTTTCTAGGCATCCCATATGCAAGCCACATGAGAATCCCCTGAGAGTCACCATCTCTTTACAGACCACAGGACGATATCGAGGCAGCTGTTTTTTTTGTTTTGTTTTTTTTAACTTTCTTTTTCTCTAGTGTTTACTGGAGTAAGGATCTTTCTCCCTTTTTATAGCCCTCAGCTCCAAATTTAATATCTCCAACTCCTTGGGGTATGAGGAGACGATGAAGAAGGCGTGACATTATCTAGATCCCAGAATCTTAAGAGAGTTTATTGACAACATGATGCCTGCTAGAATTCTTCATTCATTCATTCATTCATTCATTCAATAGTATTTGTTGAATAACCTATTACGTACCAAGCTGTGTCCAAAGTTTGGCTCAAAGCATTAATTTTCAATGTTCGTATGCGTACATCGCCATCTTCACGACATTACAAAACCCCCACCGACTGCAATGTTCCTTGTACCCTCGTAACAACCCGCATCCCACGGGTCGGGACGTCATTGGAAATGATGGGAAGAGGAGGAAACTAACGAGACAGTTGAAGCGTATTCTTCAGCTCCAGTCCGTGAGCACTGAGCAGGTCACCGTGGTGAGCAAAAGGGGCGCACGGAGCTGAGCCTTCGTGCCGTCCTGCGCCAGGCTGGGCCTTTGCCCAAGACCCAGCTGGGTACCAGCTTAGAGCAGGAAGTGGAGGCACTGTGGACGTCTGCTTCTCCGGTCCAAAGACAACAAGAGGTCACATTCCCATCCTCGACCATTTCCATGGGTGTCAAGCACCGTTTGTTCTCGAATTCGGGGTAATCCAGCTTTTTTCCTTTTGACTCGCGTGGGTTGATTCTGAAGGTGGAACTTATCTCATGACCCATTTCTGTCCCTGACTCTCTTTGTTCTAAGAATGCCATATTCCAGACGAATGAAATCATCTTCACAAAAAAACACGTTTGCTTAATTGCTGATCACTTAACACGACTACGTAGGCAGTTTTACATGCTTGACTCCCACTCAGACGAGTGTCACAGACGCCTGCGCCCAGCCATAGCCCACAGATTTATCCCATTGTTACAGCTCTGGTCAAGACTTTCGTTTCTCTGACTTTGACCACGAAAAAAGTGCAAATACTATGGGATTTATGTTGCTGAGGCTTTAAGACAAGTTCTCGGCTTTCTGGGTTGTAAGCTCCCTATGGTCTTCGTACCAGCCCTCTCTCTCTCTCTGCAAAACTGCCTGGCATGGCGCTTGGCGCCTACGCTCCGTGCGACTGCGTGTTTCTGTGGTTACAGTGAAGGCTCCACAAAGCGCATCCGCATCGCCCGCGCGTTGCTCAGCTTAGCTTAGTTCCAACTTCCACCGCCAACGACATCTTCCCCAAACTTCTGCCTCCGTTCACCCAGGAGCTCAAGCCCGCTCTGAGAGTCGTCCCTGACCTTGATGCTTCTCACTCCCTCTCCTCCACGTCCAACTCTGCAAATCCTGCTGGCTCTGTTTCCAAAATGGACCCTAAATCTTACCACTTCGCTTGGCGACAGTGTCCTCTCTCCGAGAGACCCTGAGCACTGTCCTGAACTGTAGTAGCAGTTCGCTGGGGCCACCATAACCCAGTGCCACAGACTGGGGGCCTTAAACAACGGAAAGTTATTTCCCTGTAATTCTGGAGGCCGGAAGCCCAAGACCAAGGTGTCGGCAGCGTCCATTCCTTCTGTGGCCTCCGTCTTTGGCCTGATGGTCCCCGCTCTGTGTCTGTCCTCACCTCCTTGGAAGGACACCAGTCATATTGGATGAGAGCCTAGCCTAATGACCTCATTATAACTTATCTACCTCTGTAAAGACCCTGTTTCTGAATTCAGTCACATTCCGAGGTACTGGGGTTAGGGCTTCAGCATATGGATTTGGGGAGGACACAATTCAGCCCGTTCACTAGTCTCTCCGCTTCCTCGTCTTCAAAAGCCCGATTTCCAGGTGTGATCAGGGCAACCTTTAAATACGGCGAATCAGATCTCGCCACCCCACGCTTCCTAGAACCCTCGGATCGCTTCCCCGTTGCACCTCTATTTCCATTCAAGATTTCTTCCTTGGCCTCTGAGGCCACTCCCCCCGCCCCCACCTCTCCAAACGCACCTGTTCTGACTCTGGTTTGCTCCGCCCCTCGGGCCTTCTTTCCATCCCTTGAGTGTGCCACGATCATTCCCACCTCAGCGACTTTGTACCCGCCTTCCCCTTGGGGTGAAAGCGGGTACACGTTTCTGGCAGCTCTCCCCAAGGTTGGATCCTTCTCATCACTCAGGTTCGCCCCCCGCCGACTCTGGCACCCTGGCCCTCCCTAGACCTCGTGCCGTCTGATTTCTTTTACAGTGTAATCATCGTCTGAACTTTTCCAGTTTTTAAAAGTGTTTCTCTAACTGTCCATCTTCCCCGCAATAATGTAAACTCTCATATAAATTCCTAGCCCAGTAAATAATATTTATTTGATTACTTGAAAGAAACCTTGGACTGGCTTTAAAATGCATCCCCAAATGAGGCAGATTGATAGATGCATGAGCAGATGGAGAGAGATTGTGATAACGCAAGTATCATCAAATGGTAACTGTCAAGTCTAGGGAGTGGGTACACAGGGATTCACTGCAAAAGTCTTTCAACTTTTCTACATGCTTGAGCATTTTTATAAGTACAACGTTGGGGCGGAGGGGCCAAAGATCACCTCGCGAGTTTGTTTTCAGGATTCAACGGTAGATACGGTGTTTGTGAGGGACTCAGCAAAGGAGCCTGGAGCACCGCGGGAGTCGATGGGGAAAACTGCTCCTGTTAGTATTAAGAAAATATGTTAAGCAATGTGGGGCCAAGAATAAGAATAAGACCCTATTTCCTCTCCTAGAGAGAGAAGCGGATACAGGGGCTCCTAGCACAGTGAGGGGCGGCTCTAATAAAGCCGCCGCCGCAGGCAGGAAGCTGTGGGATCCCAGGGCACTGACCGACACGCCTGTAGATTTTGCTTGGGCTTTAAAGGACGAGGAGGTATTCAAAGTGGGCAAGAAAGGCGCCGGGTTTGGTCTCGTGGTCAAGTTGAATGACATCCCTTCCCAGCCTGCCTCGATGAGGGCTGTCCGTTCCGCAAATGTTCCTTTGAGTTTTTAGCCACATCTTCCCAACTTGGATGTCAGACATACCATTTCATCTCCTCTCTTAAATGAACTTGGAGCGCTCTTTTGGGATGCAATGACCTCCTTTAACCTTGTACTCTGAGTGATTGAGGATTTATCTTTCTTCCTGGGTTTTGTTAGGGTTACAAGGCACCTTCTCCTACAGCCACCTGGGAAGACGTCCCTCATGGGTGAGACCTCTTGGGGGGCCATCAGTAGGGTAGGTTTTCTATGCTTTTTGTCCTCTAATCAGGAAGTTACGATCTAACAGAATCGATAGCATTTTCTGTGCCATGGATGAGTGTTTTTCTCTAGAAAGCTTGCAGATACATTGAACGTATTCTTTTCTTGCAGCTGATGTTATTTTTTCTGGGGAAACGTCTAAACGCAGCTTAGAATTCAAGGCAAAAGAAACGTCTAAATGCAGCTTAGAATTCAAGGCAGCCGCCTGTCAGCCTGTCATACAGAGAAAACGAGAATCAAAATCTTTCCAGGTCAGGACATAGCTGTGGTTATGTAGTTACATGTCAGCCATTCTCTCAACAAATTTGTACACTTTTCTGTCCTGTACCAGGAATTGGGGGTGTAAAGATGACTCAGGCACACATCTGTTCCCCAGGAGCTTGCAGGCAAGTGAGGGGGACCAATGCACACAGACTGATATTAGCTGTATTGATCAGGGCTAGCGAAGATGGATGGATAGGGTGTGAGATGCCAAGGAGAAGGAGAAACAGAATGAAATGTCTTGCACGTACATCGACAGCTACACACTCTCTTCAGATGAGTCAAAGACAGAACCCCTTTGCTTGGTTCTTCTCCTTAGGAAATCGTGAACGAGGAAGACTTTGTGCTTGCTTTTAAGCGCACCACGTCGAAAATGCCAAATTAAGTCCTAAGAGACTTTAAAAGAGATCCGCCGATGTCACGTTGACACAGAGGGAAGAGTGGACCCGTAGGTATGGAGCGTTGACTGCTCACCAGCTCTTATAGGATGCATTTCTTCTAAGGCTTACAGCATCCCTGGGACGTGTCGCTGGGGTGGGAGACGAGGCTCGGGGAGCTTGGGCATTTTTCTTGAAACACGTGGGACAGAGCTGGGAGGCAAACCCAAAGCTTCACATCCTCAAGGTCCTGTTCTGCCAGACCCTCGTCTCCCATTTCAGACGGGGCTCGTTCTGCTTAAGGGGACATGTGGGGCCTCCTGCAAGGAAGGCCACTACCATCTTTCCAGGAGACAAATCTATGTCTTATGTGGCTGCCTGGGAGGTCAGGGCAGAGGCTGTTGACCTCAGCCATAAGCCGTGGTAACCTCTGGAGCCTGAGGAGAGGAGGTGAAGGGACAGCTGGATGGCTGTGTCTTCAGGTGCATGCTCTCCAGGCCAGACTGGGGTTTAGAGTTCCGTTGTACCTGTCTGTCATCTCTGTGGCCTTTCTCTGGTGTGGCGCAGGTAAGCAGACAATGGAGAACCACTGAGTCCATTGAGATGTGGTCTTAGTCACCTCTGGAGCCATGAAGGTATGGAACGGTATTACGAAGAAGGACCCAAGAATGCTCCAAACCTGCTCTGCCAACGACCCGCTGCCCCCCGAGGGGCGACCTGAGGCGGCTCATACCTACTGTAATTGGAAAACTGGTATCAAATTCCACACCGTTACTATCTGGGCACGGATCATGGTAGCTTTCTGGGTACAGTTTCTCCAAACTACCTGTCCTTCCTCAAATGTGACTGGGTCAGAGGTACAAGGCTCTTGATGGCTCTAGGGACGAGGTCTCAGCAGCCCAAGAAGGGGTCTGGGGGGCTGCCTGGGCAGGAATTCAGGACCATGGTTTCAGATCCCCAAAGCATGGTCTCGTCGTGCAGACGAGGTGAGGGCTGGGGGTGGGGGTGCCTGTGGACTCCTCACCCCACAGGATGGGCTGCAGGCAGAGCAGGGCTGCCCAGGGTCCCTCGTACACAGGGTCCAGAGTTGGGGCCCTCTGGCTTGGATCTAAGGGAATACCACTCGGCATGGCACTGACCAGTTTGGTAGCCATCAGCTACATGTGGCTATACACGTTTAAATTAATTAAAATTCAACAACATTTAAATTCAGTTCGTCAGTTGCGTTAGCCACACTTCGGGAGCTCCCTTATCACACGTGGCCTCTGCCTTCTACACTGGACATCACAGATCTGGGTCATGTCCATCACCACAGAAAGCTCGGCTGGACATCGCTGGTCTGGAGGCTCAGGGAAGTTGAGTGACTTGCCCAAGGTCATGTGACCAGGTAGGTCTGGGGCTACAATTTAAACTTAAGTCTGTCTGATTCTAAATCCTCCGTCCTTTTTCCTTCCCAGACCTTGAAAAAACTAACTTTACCAGCCTGTTTCTTAATCTACAGAATAAAAATAAAACTCTCAAAAGACTGTGATGAGGATTAAATGACATCATGTCTATAAAATGCCCACAACAGAGCAGATTGGTGTTGGTTCTCAGAAAATGTGATTTCCTCTCCAGCCTCATCAGGAGCTAGAAAAAGAAGCAGAGAAGGGATTAAGAAGCTCTTTCTATTTCAGATACTCAAAATAAGAGAAAAAAAAAATGGCTTGAAAGTGGATGAAAGAAGCTGCCTGGTAAACACTTCAATGATTAGACACCTACATTGGAAAGACAGCTGATTTTAAAGCGAGAGACTGGGGATTAGCTAATCAAACTCCAAAGCCAGCATTTTTGTTTGGAAGATAAAAATAATGTCACATGCAACTGGGACTTAAAAAAAAGAAAAAAGGTGTGGGGAGTATATTCATTCTCTGATTATTTATAACTGAGAGACAGGAAAGAATTCCATTAGACATTAAAGCTTCACACTTAATAGCTGGATGCATTTCTTTATAAATGCTACTTTCAAGATTAAAAAGGCATGCTTCTGAAAATGTGTTATCTTAGAGTGCAAAGTGAAGTCCCCTT
>NW_006431919.1:18988474-19013717 GCF_000325575.1 Pteropus alecto | reverse complement strand
CTCCCTTCCTTGATTCTTTCCTTCCTTCCTTTCTTCCTTGATTCTTTCCTTCCTTCCATCTTTCATCCACTAATTTGAAAAATATTTATTCGGCTCCGATGATGCATACAAGGAAGTGTTCTAACCATTGGGATATAACCGAGCAGGGAGAGGAGGAAGGGGGTGAGGCCAGAAGGATGACCAGAGACTAGAGCAGAGATCAGCAAACCGTGGCTGTTGGCCTGGGAGCCAGATCCAGCCTGATGGCTGAGTTTTTAAATAAAGTTTTATTGGTACATCTTACCGAATCCATCCCTTTACACTTGTCTGTAGCTGTCTGCATTGGGAGCTGGGTAGTTATAACAGAGGCTATGTGGCTTGCAAAGTCTAAAATATTTACGATCAGGCTCTTCACAGAGAAAATTTTCTGTCTCCAGCTTTGGATCATTATTCGACTCGTGTATCTCCTTTTCAACTTTGCTGTGTGATTATAGCATCTTATACAACAGCTGGACTTTTCCCTTATGTAATATGAGCATCTCTGTGTTTTAAATGATCTGTATTTGAATCTATTTCTACCATATTTTGCTTTTCCCATCTTTCCTCTGTTCCCTCTGCCTATCTTTTTCTGGATTTCTCCATTCTTTTGCATTGATAATTTTTTTCCCCTTTCGGTTTGTGGGTTTATTCCTAAAAAAAAAAAAAAAGCGCATGAACAAGGTCAACATTGTCTTGATAAGGTTCTGGATTAGAAATTTTATGTTCCACCAAGACAAAGCAAAATAATTGATTTACTAGTGAAGATAAGCAGCAAAATTTAACTCTCAATCTGAGAGCTGGCCTCATAAACCAAAGAACCTATAGAACACAAAAAAATATCCAGAATGATTCCAAACGTGAGTAAAAATGGGATAACCGAAGGTCTTATTGTCCACGAAATATCTGAAATTGGTACCAGAAATGATAATCTCCCCTTTTTTTTTCCTATTGTTTTTTAATCGTGGGAAAATAAAAGAACATAAAATTTACTGTCTTAACCACGTTTGAGCGTACGGTCCCGTGGTGGCGAAGGCATCGTAGTGCGCCACCATCCGTCTCCAGAGTGCTTTACAGCTTGTAAACCTGCAGCTCTGTACCCACAAAATGAACCCCAGCCCCCCACCCCTCCCCGCTCCCTGCAATGCCTGGCCATCACAGGCTAGTTTCCGAGTATTAACGTTTCTCACATTCCTTTTTCCCTTTCATGTCAAATGTAAGTAAGACCTGTATGTTGTAATGGGTTGACTTTGCAAACGTTTTCCCCGGCCGGGTCATGAAATAAATTCCAGCAAAAATGCTTCTCCCTTCGTGCAAATTCGTTGCTGTTGAGGCTTGGTTAGCGTCTCTGTCTAGTTGACACCACGTCAAGCCTTGGATTCTTCGCTGGGGTTCTAACTCTCCTCTCAGGATGCTCACATGCTGATATCAGGCTGTCTGTGGGTTTCATCTTCTCGAATCTGTCTCTGGGAACTTCTAACCTCTTCGACTCTGTGCCCGCCACCCGTCCTCGCCATTCACCATCCCCATCCCCCTGAGTATTTCTTCCTGTGCCTCTGTTTCCTGCTCCCCATCTGCCTCTGTCTCGGCTTGCCACCTCCTTTTTGAAACGGCACACTCTCCACTGCTTCCTGGCAGAGTGGGCACGGGAGTGCTAAGTCCTTGCATTTCTGAAAATATCCTTAATCCATCTTCACACCTTAGCAATTTGGCCGGCTCTAGAATTCTCAGCCGGAGTCGATTTTTCTTGGGAACTTCGTAGGCATTCACCCTTGTTTTCTGGTTTGCACTGAAAAATCCAAATTCTTATACCCGATCTTGTGGATTTGACGGTTTCCTCGCTGAAAGCTTGAGAGATATTTTTCCCCCCGATGTTCTGACATTTTACAATTATGTGCCCCGGTGTTAATTTTTATCCACTAGCTTGGGCCCTGGGTGGGTTCGCTCAGTCTGGGCTCCTCTAGCTGCCTGGGAAATTTAGGGTCGAAATTGTGGCCCAAAATTAGTAAATTTTCGGACCTGAACATATGTATTTTGTTTTACTAAATTTCTCTTTTTTTTTCATCTTACCATTTTGCCTCTATTTTCCTTTCTCTTGATTTAAAAAATACCCCTTTCTCTCTCTCTCTCTCTCTCTCTCTCTCTCATTGTTATTATTTGAACCTCAGGCTTCCTGTACCTTATTTTTAAAATTTTTTTCATGTCTTTGTTCTATTCTTTTTTGCAGGAGGGGGCAGAGTTCCTCAACGCTATCTTCAGGGCTTCTGTTGAATTTTTAATTTCTACCTTTTCTAAGATTTTTTTTTTTTAAATTCTGTTTCTTTTTATAGTATCCGATTTCCATATCTTTTCATGCGTTTCTGAGGATATTCATGATTGCGAACAGCACAGAGACCTTCAGCAGCCGGGCATTCTGATACTTGGAAAATAAAACAGCTAATCGGGTGGGTGGGTGAGGGGAGGCCCGGAGAGGAAGGGGGCCTCTGGGAGGGAGAGGGAAGCAAGGGGAAGATGCGGTTGCTAGGAGCGATGGGTTTGGGAGACTGCGGTTGTGGGAAAGAGATTTTGAAGGAAACCTCGCTGGGGTTTTGTGCCATGCGATTTCCCCTTGGCGAGATCCTTGAGGCATCTGGGGATACAGACCCGCCTTCCTTTGCAAGGCTTTTGTGGATGTTCTTGCATTTTGGAGGGACGTGACCCAATACCAGGGCTGCTTACACGGGGTTCCTGGGGGAGTCTGATTTCACCCGGGACCTCCATCAGGAAGTCACTCTTTTCCATAAAGGGTGGAGTGTAGCCATCCTTGCCGAGAATGACAGGCAAGCAGGGTAGCCGTTTCTAGACCATCACTAATTAGCACAGGCATTGATTCAGAGGGCTTTGGGGTGAGCAGAGCTCCCCAGGAGAGAACTGAAGGTGGTCACATTTAAAGGAATTCTGGACATGGACAGGGGCAGGGGAAACTGAGGGACACAGGAGAAAGAGGCATCTCAGAATAGATGGGTGATAGGCAAGCAGAACTTTGCAGCAGACCCAGGAGTCCAGCAAGAAAGTGAGACGCACACTGGACCTGAACAGACCTGAAAGGAAACAGTCTCTTGGCTCATTCGCCTCTAGGATTTCACCAATGGCTTCGTAAGAAAAGAGTGGAAGTTAACATCGGAGCTCCGCTGTGGAGTGGTGACTATGATGATTTCTGAGGATGACCTCTTTCTCCCAGACCTTGTACAGATGGCCGGCTGCTGGTCGAGGAGGTGACCAGGAATTCTGCTTCCTGGGTCACTCGTCCGCTGACCTCTGGCACGTGCTCGTACTGTTTACACCCAGTTCGGAGCGTGGGCATGGTGCTTCTCACTAAGTCGCTGTCCTTATAAAGTCTCCCAGGACCACACGGTATGTCCAGTCCGGTCCTATTTTGGAAACTGTTATCTATTTGCATATATTTGCATAGTAAAAAGGACAGGAAACGTACAGCATAAAAATAGGCACAGTATTATTTGGATCCGTGAGGCTAGGCGTGGTTTGAACATTTTCATTTAGCATCCGCGTTTTTTTCTGAACATTATAATGTCAAGGTGACGACTTTTATAATGAGACGAAGAGTCACTATTTCAATAATAATAGCAGCTGTGGTCACACTAGCTGACATTCGGTAAATGTCCACCTTGCGCCCAGCACCTTGCTAAGCAGGTCACAGGCGAAATCCCATGTCTTCCTTGCAGCATCCAATGCAGACTGTTATCTACAAAGATGTTGTGTCTTCTAAAATGACAACTTTGTAAGATATATGCCTGTACCCAGCACAGTGTGGAAGGAATTTGCCTGTGTGCATGATCCTTTTTGGGCTGGGCAGATCATAACACATATATTTGATTTTCTTTTGATTTCTTTGAAGTACCGAGGTTTCAGCCTAGAATAGGAGATGCAATTTTAAAAAGACAATCTCTCCGAAAAGCCAGTGTTTCCTTAGCTTATCAGCAAGATGCAAGATCCTTAGCATTTTAAAACAAAAATACAGCAGACAGACTGTTCTGACAGCTCTCGGAGCCCAGAGCCATAATCTCAGCTTTCGAAAAGCGAGCAAGGAAAATGCGATCTAGAACTTTGGGTCTCTGATGAGATTGTTTTTCTATATCCCCAGGACGCATCACAGACATGTGCCGTTTTCACGGCAGCCCAGGTCCTAAAAGCTCACGCCTTCCCCGTGTCTGCGGCCGGCCAAGTCTGGCCTCGCTGTACAGTTGTCATGGTGTCTTTATTTCTGTCTGGACCCTATCACTCTGAGCCTCAAGTTCAGGCTTTAAAAAAAAAAAATGAAGCTGGCCTTTTTTCCAAATCATTTTCTTAGACCACCTAAGTGATTTCTCTGGGAGAGGGGGAGGGGCAGGATTATTGGGGTCTCTCGGATCGGGTCATTATTTCAACCAAGAAAGGGGTGCACGTGAACTTAGGGATACCGCTTCCGTACAACCCTTAGGAGGCCTGAGAAGTCGCGTGACGTCTCCCCACCCTTCCTGTCCTCATGGCTTCTCCTTCGTTCCGTTTATCAGGCTGTTCTCTACGTGCCCCAGAGTGAACTTTCTAGGACACAAACCCCCATCGGATCGGTCCTGCGGCTCCCGTCCTCCGGGACGGAGTCTAGACCGTCGGCGTGGCAAGTCACGGCCCCTCTGTCCCAGGCTTCTTTGCCAGTGTCACCTGTACCTTTCCCAGAGAGGCAGCAAGAGGGAGGAAAATGGCACACGGAGGACAAGCAGAGAGACGTGGCAGCCGCAGCCCCAGAGGCAACCTCTGGGTCCGACAACAGCCTTTACGGCCAGTACGTGCTGGCGAGGACCACGGGGCAGGCGTGGGGGACTTTCTGTGTCCAGAGACGTGGAATAAAGTGGCGCCAGTGGAGACAAGAAGTTGGGACAGTTAGGAGCTATCTCTGCGGCGCGGAGCTGGGGTGCCCGGTGAAAAAGCAGAGGGGCTGCGGAGTCGGCGGGGACGGAGCAGGAGCGTGAACACGCAGGAGGGCCTCCGTGGGGGCTTCGGGTGGGGACACGGCCATGGGTGTCACGTGTCAGCCGTGGTGGCAATGAGACAGGGCAACCGGAGGCACCGCTCTGTCGTCGGCCACAGGCGCGTAGGGCTCCAGGGAACTGGGGAGCTCGCAAACAGAAGCGTGGCCGGCACTAATGGAAACAAGGGGTCCCCACCGCCAGTTCCGGGGCACCCTCTCGCGTTTAGACGTGAGGATCCTGGGAGAGCTGTCCTCAGAGGAATAGTAGGACTTCGTGTTCAAACGCGTTCTCTTTCCTTCATTATTAATTGTAATTATAATTGCTCTCTCCCTGTCCTCGCTGATGATGAGATCAGATTGCAATCTGCATGTGTTAGAGTTGAAACAAAACTTTCTCCCACTGAGCTAACCTTCCTTGTAGGCCGATGGCTAGGAGACTGCCCCCTCCCCACCCAGAGACCCCTGACCCAGCCGGGTCGGGGAGCAGAGTCAGAGACGAGGGGACTTAAGCTGGATCGGGACGTTTGATGTTTAAGAGGGCTGGCATCAGGCGGAAGGGAGGAAGGGCTTCTGGACAGAAAAATCAGCACAGGCAAGGCATGGAGGCTTAAAGAATGGCCCTGTGTGTGTGTGTGTGTGCGTGTGCGCGCGCGTGTGTGTGAGTGTGCGCGTGCGCACGTGTGTGTGAGAGCATGTGTGTGTGCGTGCGTGTGTGTGTGAGAGAGCATGTGTGTGTGTGTGCGTGCGTGTGTGTGTGCGCGCGCGCGTGTGTGTGAGTGTGTGCGTGCGCGTGTGTGTGAGAGTGTGTGTGTGTGTGCGCGTGTGTGTGTATGAGAGCATGTGTGTGTGTGAGTGTGTATGTGAGTGTGTGTGTATGTGTGTGTGTGCGTGTGTGTGCGTGTGTGTGCGTGTGTGAGTGTGCGCGCGCGTGTGTTCTCTCTCTCAGCGGAGGGAGCTCCACTGGCTGGGAGTAAAGCCATAAGCAGCAAGGGATGAGAACACACAGGTGGGCTGGGACTCGGTGGCCAAGATGCTAGGACAACCTGGAGCCACTGCGAAGCGCCTCTGCCCCTTGCCCGCTCCAGTGCACTGTGCGACCTTTGGCTGACCTTGGACCGCATCTTTTTGCTGCTGCAAGCTCACAGCACCCCAGCGCCCTGCCTCCAACATCCTCTCTTTCCCCCTTTTTTTTACCTCCTCTCTCAGCTCGAGCTGCACGCTTCTTCGCTGGGGGTTAGGGGAGCGACTGGAGTATGTGGTGAAGTCAGCTCAGGGGCTGGGACAGTGGGAGAGGCAGGGCCGTCCTGGATCAGCCGCAGGGCGGGAGTCAGAGACTGGATGCCAGTGCTGGCTCCCCTGTGCTTCCTGACGTGTGGAGTCAGGTGGGTGGTCCACCCTCTCAGAGCCTTCGTTCGCTTGTCCGCAGAGTGGGGCGAGTTGCTATCCAGGCTCCCCGGAGCTGTGAGCATCCCTCACACTCGGTCAATGCCTGGTGCTCACAGTGACCTGGGAGGTGGGTGCCGTGGTTAATTCTCTGTTACCGATGAGAAGGTGGAGCTGACAGAGGCTAAGCCGAGCTCCGGCATGCAGCCCGGGATCCCCTGCAGACCCGGCCGCTCGCTCATCCCTCCTTCGCCCGGGTGCTCACGTCCGCTGTCCTTGTCCCCCCCTCTGAGCCTGGGGTGCTCTTTCAGCCTCCAGGTTTGTGGCCACGCTCCTCCTTCTGCCTTTTCCTTATCTGGAAACCTCACGTTCCAAACTGTGGACTCCTCGGCCTCAGCATCGTTTTTGCAAGGATGCCTTGGCCTTCCTCCTCTACACAGAGTTTATTACTTCCTCCCCGTGGCCGATTCTTCTGATACTGTGACTGTGACACCGTGTTCCCCGGCCTAAGACTTCCTCCAGGAAAGGGACCCTGTCCTGGTTTTCAGTGTCTCATGACTGTCTTTTCAGGCACAGTGACAGGCACCTACCAGGCACTAAAGAAAGGTTAAAGGCACACACGAGTTAACTGATGCTCCCCACACTTAAACACGAGACGGGGAATTTATACAATGACGAGATCATCACTCAATGCCTGGAATAAAGAGACAAAGCTGATGTTTTTTCCTTACTCCGGTGAGGGACAGCCATGCTGGTCAGGCATCTGTCCAAGCAGACGGCTGCTTTTGTGCAGGGAACTGATGTTTAGAAGCCTGCATAGCTCGATATTGTTAATAGACGTGTAGTCACTTGATTTTGACTCCCGTTGGTTGGTCGCACTCAAAGACCTTGTTTCCTGGCACGAGTTTGTCCCTTTCCGAAGCAAGGGGCTGAAACTGACCGGCTGCAAAAACAGTTTCACTGAGGCAGTTGTCATTGTTCAGTCGAACACATTTAACATCTGCTCCTATGACTCCTTGGTACCAGAGCTACGGAAACATCTCACTTTTCCTAAGTTCATGGGACTTTTTTTTTTTCTGGTCCAATATATGATATCAGTAGCTTTACTTAATTTAAATAACTTTGATGATGATTCCTCAAACTTATATAGTAAGTAGAAACAAACCGTTATAATTACAAAATCAAACTTCCGTGTCAGCATTTATATATTTAGTGTTTCCAAGAAGTCTCATTCTCATGTTTTCCCAAGTTAATAACTTCTTAGAATCAAGCTCCAAGCATTATTTATAGCTTTGAAAAAAAACAGTCTGATACTGCTGGCGGATCACAAGTAGGAACAGGGTGCCCGGAATTTTTATTTTTATTCTTTTAAGATAAATGAGCAGCACTTAAGAAAGCCTTTTGGAGTTTCATACAAAATACAACTTTGGCCAGAAATAGTCATTGTATTCTGCGTCAGCCTGCGTCTGTCCCATGGGCTGGGAAACTTTTAAAAATTACCCACAGGAGTATCTACCATGTGCCCAGGGCTTTGCATCTGAGCAGCGTTTTCGAAAGTGTAAAAGCAGGCCTGAGAATTTCCTCTTAAGGACAAAAGTGGACTGGCTTTGTGAGAGGTTCAGATAAGCTCATAGTGGGGTGGAGAAAAGCTCAGACTGGATTCACGTGAAAAGACATCGGGATGCTGGAGGGCGGGGTGGCTGGAGACATGGGCCGAGCACTGGCAGGGCGTGGTGTCCTGTGAGAGACGCTGCTGCCAGCACGGGCAGGAGCGACGAGGGACGATCGGGAACACCGAGCGGAGTGCCAGAGGCCACCTGCCGAGTGCCGTGCGATGTCATGCCCGTGCCCGCCGCTGTCGTCCGTGGACTTCGGGAAAATGCTCGCTGCTCGTTATCGCTTTGGAGCCACGGCAGGCGCAGAGCAGAGCGCAGCCCGACATCAAGGCCGTTAGTGCAGGAGGACAGTAGCGGCTGCCCGGGGGGCGAATGGCGCGGGGTGTGGCGCCCACTGTCTCCAGTCCCACAATAGGAGGCCGTCATCCCGGAGGCCGCGTGCTGGCGAGTGCTCGTGGCCTTCTTCTCCCAGAGTCGAAGCTCATCCTGGGGCCCTTCGGTTCCAGACTGTGGCTCGCGGGGAGCTTGAAACCTGCCAGGGCCCATTGGTTACAGATACAGAAGAGGCCATAGCAAACCTGGGGGGTCGAGCTCTGTGGGTTCTCTCAGCATCTCCTGTTCCCCAGAAGTCGTCAGTGAGAAGGACTGCTGTTGGGAGCTAGATCACTAAGTTATCGGAGCGTGTGTCAATGTCATTGTTTCTACGATCGCTTACTAAATGATTTTGCATCCAAAGAAACGTAATGGGGGCTCCATCGCCTGAGCCGGAGACGAGTGTATCCTCCATCCGCTCGTCATTCCACACGTGTGCACGAGCGGTCACTATTCGGTAGGTGTCCCATTGTCTGCCAGAACATGTCTCTGACCACAGCGGCCTTGCCCTCGGCCGGTCCCAGAGGAGCCCTCTCGTAGGGGGCTTCACGGTTCTGTAGAAAACTGTCAGCCCCTCTTCCTCGTGTGCCGGGCCTGCCCAGGCACGTGCCCACCCCACCCGTGGACTTGGCTCGTGTTATTTTCCAGGAGACTCCCCACCACCCCTGCAATTAGAGCTATAGCCGCCATCAGCCTGGGGGTTCCAGCATCTGCCGGGCCGTCTGACACTAATCTGATTGTAGCACTGCGGCTGGGGCTCCCGCTTGCCGTGTTACGTACAGGCAGCCTGGAAGAAGCTCGGCATTGCTGCAGTTCGTCAGAGGGATTCGTGCCCCCTCGTTCCTCCGCAGAGTTCCTCGGAGCGAATCACGTCTGGGTTCAGCCTTGGACTTCATCTCGCGGCAGTGAGTGCCAACAAAGACTCTGTCACGGACCCTGCGGCTGCCTGCCTCTCGCTAGTTACCCGCCGTGCACCCCAGCTGCCCTGGGGTTATCCTCGCTAGACAAACGAAGTCTCTGCCAAGTTCACCCAATTAGCGGCTATTTCAGGAAAACCAAGTCGCCCCCCCACCCCCGCCAGGGTTAAAGCATCTGTCCTTCAGTGGAGATGCTCCGACCTCTCTCTCAGGTGGGCCGCTGACACGCGGAACGGGAGAGCGGGCCGCCAGGGTGCCCACGGCCGCCCCGGGCAGTGCTGTGCCCTGCTCATCGAGTTAGGAAGTCGGGCGCGTTCTTGTTTTGGACTAATTAATGACTCGGTGCCAGAGAACAGACATGGGATCTGCCACCCGATCGTGCCACGTGCTCGCTTTACTGTTTGCGAATCATTGTCTTATCATTTACTTCGTCATTTACCAAAACCCGGTGATCTGGGCAGTACCTTCTCCACACCGGCCACCGCTCCGCCTGGACGCTAAGTCACAGCTTTGTCCCGCCGGTACTATTGACACAGTTAACTTGCTTTAAAAATGCATTGATTTAAAAAAGGGAACTTTAGATTGTCACCTCAAACAGAGGTGCAGCGTCAGTGGCTGTAAGTACAAGACAATTATAAAAATGTAGTGGAAACAGAACGATGCCAGTGGATCCTCACCACGGGGTGGCCGGGACATCCCTTCCTACGAGACCCAGTGAATAGACTTGATGGCTTAAAAAGCAGCTCTCGGAGCCTTTATTGCACGACTTCCCATGGTCGGCGTGGAATAAACGTCTACGAGACCCTTAGCGTGAGTCTGGAGCGAGCAGAGACGGGGGAAGCGTGCGGTGTCCCCACGGCACACCTGGGCTCCTCGCGGCCACTCACCGCGTGAGGACCCGTGGCCTTGGCCGTGTTACTTTCGTGTCTCCGAGTCTCAGGTTTCTCACCCGTGAAATGGGGATGATTATAACCCGTCTCGAGGTTGTCCGGAGCATGAAAGAGATGACACGTGACAAGCGCTCAGCACAGCGTCTGTACTTGGAAAAACACTCAACAGGCGTTAGCCGTGCTGATCACAGAGCAGAACCACTCGGCTGGAGTCAAAGGGCTTGGATTCTGGCACTGACTTGCTGTGTGACCTTGGCCTTCCCCTGTCAGGAACAGGTTCCTCATCAGTGATGAGCATGGGTCACCTCCGCGGGGGTTCTCTCTGGGTGCCGAGTCCTCTGCGTCTGTCACCTTGACGGTCGTGGCCACGAACGCTAGAGAGTGGATTTTTACACGATTCCCGCGTTCCACGTGCGAAACTGAGGCTCGGAAAGGAGCGGTCACTGGCCCAAAGTCATCCCTCTCGTAGGTCCTAGGACTAGAACCCAGAGTCTGTGCCCCGAGCTGCTACGCTGTGAGGCCCATTTCATTGATTAGCAGCAGGTAAGAAACGAGATCACGCAGCCCAAACGGCTGAGGACCGTGGAGCCACAGGGTGTCGGGGTCGCCTTCGTTGAGTACGGAAAACATCCCTGTGGAGGCTTCGCTTCGTGCCAGGGGTCGGACACCCAGTGGGGACAGGGCACACCCAGTCCCCGGACAGTCAGGCAGGACAGTCCCAGGCCTGGTGGAGCGCACTGTTGAGGGAAGGAGCCTGAATCAAGTGCTCGCGACTTGCATGGGATTCTTGCTTGCCGAGGGCGGGTCGGTGAAGAGCTTCTGCGGCTCACACCCCTGGCCAGCATGAGCTCTAAGACGTCACTAGCTGCTGCACGTTCTCGGGGAGTCTGATTCCTGGGGGTGGGAGGGGAGCAGATGCCACCAGGCTCCCAGACACCCAGTCCCTGTTGCCTTCAGCCCGGTCCTCAGGGATTCGGTTCCGGTTCTCTGTAGCCCAGGAGTGCCTGGCCCTGTGGCTGGCTTCTCCACCGTCACAGCGGCTGCAAGGGGCAGGGCGGGCCCTCCTCACGGAGCCCACCAAGCTTCCCCGTCCCCAGCTCTTCCCAGCCCTGCATATCAGCAATGGTTGTGGAGCTCCCTGTCACCTTGGATGGGCTAACGCAAAGGGACACAGCAATGCCTGGAACCCACCGGCTCCTTCCCGCCCCTCGCCAGTCGCTGGCGGCTGCTGCTGCTCTGGGGCTCAGAGGCAGGACCGTATCCCGCTCAGAGCAATGTGCTTGCCTGAGGCAAGGGCACAGTCCATCTTGTCCTAAAGTCTCTGTCCCTGTTACATTGCAGGACAAGTGCCCGTTAGTTGTTTGGCTTTCTTTTCCTTTTCTTTTCTTTTTTTTTTTTTTTTTTAAGACAATTTGATGTAACTAGCGTTTCTTCTTCTTCTGAGTCTCAAAAAGAAAAGAGAAAGAAACCGCAGCCGTGAGTCTTCCTGAGAGATGCGTCCGGGGTGAATCTCTGTGCTGGGACCCTCAGCCAGCAGCCACCTGCCCCAGCGCCTGTCTGTCTATCAGGCGAATCCTGTGCACCTGCCTGTGCCAGCCCTGTTCCGAGGGTCAGAGAGGACAAAAGAAACGTGCCCTCTGTCCCGTGGGGCTCGGGGTGTCTGGGCCCAGAAGCAGAACTGCAGTGGGCCGAAGGGGAGGCAGCGGCCTGAGTGTAACCGTAGACCTTTTTCCTTCTGAGTCTGGCTGGAAAGAAGAGACAGCGCAGCCTCAGGGAGGCAGGACAGGGCCACGGAGGGTGGGCTTGGGCTGGGGGGGACTGGAGGTCGGAGAGAAGGGGTCAGAGGCAGGAGAGAGGCTGGAGAAGGGGAGAAAGGAGTGGGGTGGAGGGTTCCGGTTGGGTAAAGAGGGGCCTAGCTCATCTTGCCTTCGCGGGCGAAAGTACTGACACAGAGCGGGCAGAAAGATTTCGATTTTTGCTGTCAGCCTGGCTGGGTTCTAGAACCCAGAGGGAAGGTGTTGGCTTTTACCACCAGAGTCCCTGCTCACCCACGGAGCCAAGGTGCCACAGTCGTCCTCGGCGGCGGGGGCAGAGTTAGTGCTGTCCACCGTCTCCACCCCGCCTGTGCTGGCTGCCCCTGGCCACGCCTCCCTGCCTGCCACACATTCTCTGCACCCCTGCGAGGGACATTCCCTCTCTCTCTCTCTCTCTCTTTTTTAAGTGCTAAGTTCAATCTGGGGGTGTATGTGTGGGGGGGAAGGGGTATAATTCCAGATGCACAGCGTCTCTCGCCGTGACGCCCCCTCCACTAATGGTTCAGAAGGGGTGTCCGCAGGGAGCAGGCAGGTGTGATCCACGGTGCGGTCCACCGCTGGATAAAGGCAGATGCATTTCTCCTGTGTTATATCGTTCCAAAAAAAAAAAAAAAAAAAAGGAAAAGAAAAAGATCACCTCCCTTTTCTTTCCTTCATACCTTAGGGGAACTGAGATGTCATTAGACGTTTTCAGGTCAAAGATTATTCGAAGGGAGACACGGAGCTCTAGGACTGGGGTGTTCCCACAAATTTATGCAGCACGCTCCGGGCATTTGGGCCGAACCTGTGCGTTCTGAGTAGAATGATCACGATGACACATGTGTCCTCCGGGGGCTCAGGGACCGTCGGAGAGACAGGCGGTGATGGCAGGGCCATGTTCTGAGGCGTCAGCCGAAGCCACCGCCTGTGTCACCGCCTCCACCGTGTACCCAGTTCACGTCTCACTATTCCAGGGGCCAAGAAAAACGACTGCTCCGAGGTCCCAAAACAAGTAATACAGTAAATTTCTTAAAAATGAAGGCTTACGATTACACGAGTCTGGGATTTCGAGACAGGAAATACTCTTTTTTTTTTGTTTGTTTAAAATTTTGGCTTCAGAAATCAAAAGCCACACGGCTGGATGACTTAGCGTAGATGGTCGGCTTCGTTCGCACAGACTGGGGACGAAGGCGGTTCCGGTCCCAGCCCAGACGTGGTGCTCATCTGGGCGGTAAGGAGAGGCGGAGAAGCAGAGAGTGAGGTGCAGGCGACCGTTTCTAAGTCTGAGCCCCGGGATGGGAACGCTCGAAGTTCAGGTGTGTGTGCAGGGACCAAGATCGGGGAAGAGGGGACCCCACACCTCATTTCACATCCGAAACCTTGGGAAGGGGCAGCTTTGCAAAGACTCAGAGCTAGCCTGGAGCCCGGAGAGCAGCGACTGGGGGCAGGGCTGGGTGGGGGGCAGGGTGGAGGCTTCAGGGACTCTGGTCCGGGCAGGGGAACTGGTGTGGCCCCGACGCTGGGCAACTAAACGACTTAACAAAACTCGTGCCCTTTGCTCAGTCTTCTTTGTCTATGGGGTTGTCTGCTACATGCTATGGCTTCGATCATGCTCAAATACACGGCATTTCATGCCCCGGGGAGAAGGCGTCATTATACTTGTTTTTGTCAGTTGTTTGTCTGTCTCATCATTTGAGCTCTGTCACTTGTGGGATGCGACATTCTCCAAAATTGTTTAAGGAAGATGTTTTACTCTTGTTCTTTTTTACAGAAGGGACGATTGAAGCTCAGGGAGGCACGGCAAATGCTAAAATTCTGTGCCTCCAGCCCAGAAACGTTTTTTGCTGCCTAGGTCCACATGTCCTCCCGCCACCAGGATGTGGCCATCATCCATTTATCCAGGGGCACCGCAAACTCAACACTTCCAAAAACGAACTCATCACCTCTATCACTCAAACCTGTCCCCTCTTGCTGACCATCCATCCACCCTCCATCCATTCAGCTACTCAAGTCAGAAACGTGGGCGAATACCCAGAGTGTGTGTGATGGATTCGGGCTTGAGTCTGAACTTGGCTCTGCCGTTACGTAACTTTCCTCACGTCTCCACGTATCCATCTTGGTTTCAGTGACTTCATGCGTAAAATGAGGATGAGGATACCGAGTCAGTCATCTGACACTGGATAATAGCGCTTACATGGCATAGCGTTTTTGATAGCATAGAAAAAAAGCGTGTGTATATTACATAGCGCGGTGTTTGACACTTAAACACCGGCGTGACATTTAATGAATGACTTATTATCATTCCTGTTTGTATTAATATTAATGACATGTAGAACTGCATATCCTTGTGAACCCTAAAGCACTCCGCATACGTAGATTTTTACAAATACACAGGCAAACTCACTAACACGTGTCATCGTGCACACACACATAGGCGCATGTGTAATAGTTGGACAGGCAAGTTGACTAAAAGATTGGCAGAAGAATCTGTCATTCTCTCCCCCAGGGGGAGTCCTTGCCGGTTCACATTTGTGTAAGAACGTTAGCTATTGTTTAGAATGTTCGATACACAGTTCCAGGTATTCAGAATGGATTTTGGGGTCATGAACTTAATTAACATGAACAATCACTGCCGATTATTCAGTGTTTACCCAGTGCTGACACTGTGTTAAGTGCTTTATAGTCGTCAGTCATTTAATCTTTGCAATCACGGTGAAGGGTAAGATTTGGGGTCTTTGCATGGCAGGCAGGAGGGCGAAGCGCTGGCTCCAGGTCACACGGCTTGTCATGGCCGAGCCGGGGTCCCAGTTCCAGAGCTTAGCTCTTTGTCCTTTCTGTGCCCCAACGTCACGGAGAACCAGCCGTTATTTACAGACACCTCTGCCTTCAGGGTCCTTTTCAATCAGTAGCTGTTGGTGATTTTCCAACGCTGTGTCCCCAAGGTCGCAACCGCGGTCTCCTGTCTCTTTCTGACCAGGGCCAGCTGTTGCTAAGCGATGGCTTTTCCGGGGCTCTTACTTGGTCCCTGAGGTTAGACTTCACCTCCACAATGGCATTTGAACAGATAGCACTTTGTTCCCCGCGGGAGCCCGGATCCACTTATCAGCTTTGCCTCCGCAGGGGCTTCTCTTGCAGACCTGATCACTGTCTGGCAGTTTGGCTGAAGTCCCTGTTCTTGGGGCCCCAGAGAAAGCCAAGTTGGGTCAAGCAGCTCCCTGCACCCCATTACCGCAGTGAGGGTGGGGAGAGGCGTCCACAAATGAACGAAGCTAGATCTATTCCCAAGACACCCAATACATACACACGTACACACACCCCGTCTCTCCACATGAACGAGATGAAGAATGCTGTGTGCACCGAGGTGCCTCTTGGGAGAGAGACGGTTCGAGGAGCATCCTGCAGCCACAGAGCCTACAGAGTTGCCTCTGACTTGGCTGGGTCCCTTAACTTATTCATTTACTAAATGCACCCTGCACGAAAAGCACCGTTGAAAGGGCTTCCGCCAACGGCCCCATTTTAACCTTCAGAGCCACCTCCATTTCTCGCATGGGGCAGAGCGTTGGAGCTGGATTTTACACCCAAGCGCTTGACTCCAACGCCTGCGTTGCAACCGCCCTGCGAGACTGCCCTGGACAGCAGCGTGATGGGGAAAGATGCTGGGGAAGGGCGTGTCTCGCTGGCTGGGGGTCAGGGGGGGATTTGGGAAGGTCATGTCCGGTGGGGACCTGTGAACGTGCAAATGTCGCGTGAGGTGCAGTGTGATCCTGCCCCAGGGACACCGGAAATCTTGAGTTAAAAATCACACTGAAAATATCAACGTGTGGGGTGCGATGGCATTTTGGGGGGGAAGCTGGTGAGGCAGCCGAGTTCGTGCTGGATTTGATGTGGGGTGAGCCGGCCTGCAAGGATGAGGGAGGTGGCTGCCACCTGGGCCATAGGAATGGTGCCCCGACAAGGTCAGAAAGGACACCTTTCCATCCCGCTGGACCGTCTACCCCGCGAGTAAGTCTCTTCGTTAATGAGGAGCTGGCACATGGCTGGCTCCCTCGGAGAGGCTTCTCCCAACTAGTGTAAACTCAGTGGAAAGCTCGTGACACCTGAGGTTTGACTGCCAGGAGGAAGGCGAAAAATACAGCGAGCACGCTGGGCGGCCTTCGCTCCCCACGGCGCCAAAGCCCCTTGAAACGATCTCTAAAGAGACTCTGGGGGTTTTTGTACATTTCTCTTACAAAATAGCGCTTTTGTCAGAAACGAGCGAATCGGCAATGCATGAATTATAATCCTCTTCAAATCCAGATGGATTTGAAGATGGAAGATGAGAAATTGCTTCCCAAACCAAAAGCCGACACAGCAAACCATGGTGGGTGTTTTGGGTTTTTTGTTGTTGTTGTTGTTTGTCTATTTTTGAGGCCGTTTCTAAAGAAGCCAAAGTATTCATTAGAAAAGTTTTTAAAAATCAGGAAATCATAACAGGCCTCAGGAAGCCCTGCAAATCAGGTTGAACTTTTTATTTAAATGACTCTGTTCTTTCATGAAATCCTAATAGGTAGCTCCGTAGGTGATGTCAAAGTGTTGCCCAGACAGGCCATGCGACTAAGTCAAAGTCCGCTCTCTCTGGTTGCTTTATAGTACGATGCAGCAGGATAAGTGACTGCAGCCCCTGTGAGCTGGCCTTCTGGTCTGTCTGCTTACCAGGACACGTCCACACACCAAGGCCTGCCAGCGTCGGGCCGAGATCGCTGTCCTACACAGGGCTGAATACCCAGGATGCCATTCCAGGACCAGTCCTGGTGACTGCAGCCTGGTGGCTACGCAGGCTGCCACTGGGGCTCCGAAGGCAGAGGTGACAAGGTGACATCCCTAAGAGGGGCTGCACAGAGCTGCCCCCAGCACTTGGGGGTGAAGACGCTCCCTCCTCTGAGCACCCCGCCCTGCCGGAGGGCCCAGGGCTGTCCGATTGCAATCCTGCCTCCCAGCACACAAGCAGCGGGCTCCATCAGGATGCAGGAGGACCCTTCCCGTTAAGTCAGCAGAGAGGGGAGGGTAGGTTTAGGAAAGGACCGTTCCATGGCCGTTTATTGACCTCCGCCTCAGTGGCCTTTACTTATGCCGTCTTAATTAATCTTCTTGAAAGCCAGGAGCTTCTGTCCCGCTTCTGTCCGACTTCAACGTCTGACCATTTTCTACCCCCTTCTAAAATCCTCTGCTGATAAAAGGGGACAGATCGAGAGAGGCCAGGGGCAGCTCGGAGAGGGAGCTGAGCACGCTGGGGCCTCGGTTCCTGTGACCAACAGGACCAGAACGATGGGGGCAAACCTCCTTGGTGACCTCGTCGCCAGAGACTCCATCCTTAAGGGGAACTCAGAGCAACTGCAGGCGTGGAGTCCGAAAACATTCTCCAGTGAGTAACAAATGCTACGGTGAGTAGCTGCCACACTGCTGTGAAGAGGTGACCATGTGGGCACAGACTGGCGTAGGAACGAATGAGGAAACAAACAAACCAGCAGGGCACGCAAGGAGGAGGTCAGTCATGTCTTCAAAGGCAAACAAATGACGATGCCTCTAGGCCATGGACTTCTCTGCAGCCATGAAAGCGACTGAGGCCTCTGTCTTTGAGCTCGTATGAAGCCCAGTAAAACTTAAAATAAGCGCAGACACACTCGACGTCAAGTGTGTTCTGTACGGTGCGAGCTGATTTGCGTTCGGAAGAGTTCTTTTAAGCTTATAAATGTAGAAACACTTGCAAAATGTGGAAACGGCTGCAGAAGCCGGGTTGGCTGGAAAGCCCAGCAGACGATGTCTGTGTCCCCACCCCGGAGGCTAGGCCAGGGTCCCCCCAGAGACAGGGCGTGGGGAGCCCCAGTAGCTGCCTTCAAGCCCTGCTCCCTGGACTTTCCCCTCTGAGTTTACTTCCGGATTCCCGTTTGCAGGGCTGAGGCATCGCACACCTGCAGGGGGCGCCATCCTTCTCCCGGGCCACAGGAACGGCACCGCTGTAGCAGGTCGGAGTGTGCACTGCGCCAGCCCCGGCCCTGTGGTCTGAGTTTGCCTGCCGCTCCCTCCCCACCCCCCGCCCCGCTGTGAGGCTCAGGTGTGCTGCAGCTAGCTACACAGGTGCTGGCAGTCCAGGTCTTCTGGAATGTTCTCGGTGGCCTTTGGTCTGGGGAGCTGGGTAGAGACGCCCCCTCTGTCTGGGCAGTTGGCCTCTGCCCCTCTTTTGGTGCACGGGGGACTGGTTTGGGGGCGGTCCCCTACCATGCCGTCCTCCACCCCCCAGAGGGGTTCAGCTACAATGCAGAGCTAATGCCATCCCCTGCAGCCCGGACCCTTCCGTGTCGCCCGCAGTGCTCACGGGGATGCATGATGTCTGAGCATTTTAAAAATGCTCGTTCCTGGGCACCCTGGGAGCTGCGTGTCCTTGGGCCTGGGAGCGGGCACCAGAACCCGCAGTCTCACGCGCTGATTCTGATATCAGTGCTTCTCAGACCCCGCATGGGAACGCCGGCCCGCGGGAAATGGCTGAACTGTTGCCGGCAGCACTCGAGGCCCGCTCGTCTGCATTCTCCCCAGACTCCGGTCGCGTGGAATCCCTCGCCTGTCCCCAGTCCCTTGCCAGGCTTTCTTCCTCCCTTGCCTGCCTGGGCACAAGATGGCCCTCTGCGAGAATGTCCCCGTGGGCTCTGCCCGGGCCCAGCCCCCGTGGAGCCTCTGCCCCCGACAGACAGCCGGACACTCACTCCCTGGCTTCAGCCCTGCTCCCCGTCTGCACGTGCAGACGGCCCCAGGGCTGTGCGGACCTTAAGGCAGGACAGCTCCTCCTGAAGGTGAGGCTCGGAAGTACGAGCCAAGGAGAGACGGTGGGGGGAGGGGTCGGCTGGCACCAAGTTGGGACCCAGAATTAGGTTTTCAGGGGCACAGAAGGAGAGTCCTCTGGCCAGAGTGGCTTCTCCCGGCCGCAGCCACTGGGACCACGGTTGTGGCCACAGAGCTCTGTGAGGTGGTGGTCACAGACTCCATTGGAGGGTCTCGTTGAGGAGCCTCAGTACGGACGGGGAGCTCTCTCCTTGTTCCTGGGCTCCTTCGAGGGTCTCCCACCCACTTGGCTGTTCCTTGCCAAGCTCCACACCTGGGCGGAACCTCTCTCCGTCCTTCTCCTGCTCCTTGATGTCCCACGGAGCCGGAGCCCTGCATTTGGCATCGTGACCTCCCCCGGGTCCCCTCCCTCCTTCCGCACCCCGGCTTTGCCCGAGGTCAGGCCTTCCTCACCTGGAGAACTCAGGCGCCGAGGTTTGTAAAGAAGCATTCCCAAGCAGCTACTGACAACACGCCCCGGCAAGACGCCAGACCTCCCACCTGCAGAGTTTTTACCAAACCTTGAAAGGGTGCAGTCTTTTACCCTGCAATCATCCCACAAAAGCTGTCAGGAGCATCATTGAGAATGAAAACCTGCAATGAGCCAAGTTTCACACAGGAGAAAGCTGCCAATCGTCTGTGCTTTGTGTGGGGAGCTGGTTCCCGGCCCTGGAGTTTCACGCCCAGCAAACGGCCCAATGCTGCGGCCCTGTCACACTCCTGGGCGTGTGATTCTCCCTCTCGACCTCCCGGGGGTGAGGGGGGCACCCCGCAGGACTGGAAAGACCTCGGATGTTTGTGGGAGACAATTTTGCTTCACGTTTCGGCTGTGCAGCTGAGTGACTCTCCTAAGTTATCTCAACGTCCTGAGCCCCGTTGCCTTGAGTGTGGATTGTCACTGAACCCCCAGACCTGGAGGGTTATATGTGGCATGAGAGGCAAAGCGCACGCAAAGGGCCTGGGAGTGCAAGACGCTCTGAAGGGGGGGCCTCCCTGCTCACCTTTGCCTGATGTCCGTCCGTCCGTTTGTCTGTCCCTTCGGTTGGGAGAGGCCTCCATCACGGTGGGACTGAGAACTTACCTCTGCAGCCGGAACAGCGACCTGGGTTCAAATCCCAGCTCCGCCACTTCCAAGCCGTGTTGTCCTCGGCGAGTTATTTCTCCTGTCTGCTTCCGTGTCGTCATCCGTAACATGGTGCTGACGATGGTGCCTAACACCGACGTGTTCCTGTGCTGTTTAAACAGCTGTGACTGAAAACGTGCTTGAGAAAGAGCCTGGCACGTTGTCAACGCTCGGTAAACGTTAGTAGTGGCCGCTGAGTCTTCGCCCAGCCAACATTTAGTGAGAGCCGACGCGGGCCTGCGGGGCCTTGGGCACAGGCCTCAGAACGATCCGGTCTTAACAGGCTGTTCCCCACTGGCCAGGGTTGGGACCCCCTGGCAAGTGGGCGCATTCTGATGCCGCCAGCCAGGCCCAGCAGTGGTGGGGTGCGGGGGGTCCAGTGGGCTTTGCAGATAGACAGACAGACCCAAGTTCACACCCCAAGCTGTGTGACCTCGGGCGAGTGCCTTCACCTCTCTGAACCTCGGTGTCCTCATCTGTAAGTAGGCTGCCTCTCAGGCCTTGTTGAAGGGGTCGCAGAATCATGGAGGACCCAATAAACGCTGGCGTCCTTCCTCTCTTGGGCACCCTCTTGGGCTTTCTAGGAATTGTGAAGAAGCTGCCTGCCTGACCACAGAGGCCTGGCTGGTGGCCCTGGGAGGGCGTGTACAGTGACTGTAAATAACCCTCTCCCCGCCCAGGCTCCCCGACTGGACACCAGTGTCCCTTCTTGGGAACAGAATTTTCCTGGAGCCGTGGAACCTCCTTCGCAGGGCAGCAGTGAGAGGCCCAAGAGTCTCCCATTCAGACTGCCTTCATCGAAGCAACTCTAGGGGCCATTTTGCCTGAGGCTGCTAGCAAACCTTTTATTTATTTTATTTATTTATGTTTATTTATTTATTTATGTGATGATCTCATCATTAGCAGTATTCAACTATTTATTTATTTATATGGATAGGGTGTGTGTGTGTGTGTGTGTGTGTGTGTGTGTGTGTGTGTGTTTGGGGATGGGGGGCGGTGCGCTGCTGCCTCGGGAAGTTGGGGCCGGCTGCTCCTGAGCCAAGGCCGTGGGAACGTCCCGTCCAGCTCCCCACGTAGATTGTCCTCACACTACGGTACGGCCTTCTCAGCTCCGACTCACCGGCAGCTTCTGTGGCTTTCAGGTGGTTACTTTGGCTCTCATTTCAGCATCTCAGTATCCTGGATGCATCTTTGTCGTCCGTGGTTCACGGACACCACTGCCCTCAAATGACCGCATGTCCCATGGGGCTGGAAGGAGGCGGGTGGGGCTGGATGATGCAGGCACTGGTCATGTCACCATGTGCCGGAAATGACATGCCCGTGGCCCCAAGTAATTCCTGTAACAGGCCAACAATGCAGGCAATACGGTCGTTCCTATCTGATAAGCGTGGGACCCGCGACTCAGAGAGATGACACCACTTCCCCTCTCACACATAGTAGGGCAGAGATTTGAACCCGAGTCCCTTCACAAAGTCGCAACAGAGCCTCTCGCTGGGCTGACCGGGGCCTGAAGCCGTGGTTCTCGGGGTGGGTGTGATCAGCATGTCGTTGCCAGCCCAGCCACACAGGCCTGTCAACATCTGCCACCTTTCCTCAGATGAACTAGCCTCAGAGAGGTTACGTGACCGATCTCAGATCACGCGGCTAGAGCTGGCAGAGCCTGGTCTGTGCTTCTGTCGCTAAGCTTCACCGTGCACACACTCCCACCTGGGCCTGAAACCCAAAGCAGCCATTGCTTTGCAGAATCTCTTCCTCGGTTATGATGTTTGATGCAAACGCCCTAGATGCTGATCAGTTTCCAGCCGTCCCCTGGGCTCTCCACCCAGTCAGCAAGTGTGGGCCAGAGCCGGGCCTTGGGGATCAGCTGGGGTACAGGGATAGCTTCGAGGAGCTACGGGGACTCGCTGCACTTCGGCAGAACTGAGGCGGGGGTCTTGACCATCCAGCCGGTCCAGGCCCTTATGGGGACAGGTGCCAGGTGCCTCTCACGTACGAGAGACTCTCGTGTGTCCACGTGGACACGTGAGTTCACTGACCTTCATGTCCACTTAAGGAGCTGAGTATAATTATCTTCATTTATGAAAGACAAGGAAACCAAGGTCAGAGAGGTTGAGCGCCTGCCCAGTGACACACAGAATAAGAAGGAAAGAGAGGGTTTCAGACTGTTTCCGCGTGGTGGACTGGGGCAGAGTTAATCTCACCGGCCTTCATTTGCGTTTGCAAAGCTGCAGTTCCCCAGCCCCCAGCGTCAAGCTGAGTCGTGACCTGCCCTGTGACCCTTGCAGCAATAGGCGGCAGGTGTCATAGACACCTTGGGGCCGTCCCTCCCGTCTCAGCAGTTAGTGGCAAGCGGTCCCCTTTCAGCACAGCCCTGACCTCCCTCTCCCGCTCATCTGAGGTCTGTTTCTTTAAGCAGCGCATACCCCTCAGTCATAAATATATATATATATTTTAAATTAGGCTTGACAATTGCGTTGCCGTGTGCAGTGACTGACGTGGTTTCAGAGCAGATTTAGAAAGAGTCTTGGTCCTGGCATTTATGCGGCAGGTGGGTGTTGTTTGTTGCCGAGCAATTAGGACATAGATGAACGTGATTTCACTGCTGAGCGTTGGAATCCGGGCGAGTTCTCTGCCAACAGGTTCCCGGGAGCTCACCCCGCCCACTTCCTTTTGTCTTCCTGCCTTTTCCTCCTCCTCACTCATCCACCTACCTGCCTTGAAATGTGCTATTTCAAATTTCTAGTTCAAGAAAGTTTGTGTAGTTGATCAAGTCATAAAAAGACATGCCTTTGACGTCCGCCGCAGAAGCAGCCCGCAGCACCTGCAATCCTAACCAAAAGGCCTTCGGAAACTGTGTGTGTGCCCAGTCTTTTCTGCCCAGCTCGGAACCCTGCAAGGCATCTCGTTTCACGCGGAATAAAAGCCAAGGTCCTTAAAACCACTAAAAGTTCTATGCGATCGGTTCCTGTCTCCTCCCTAACCTCGTCTCCTCCCTCTCTGCCTGGGCCACACGGGCCTCGCTGCTGCTCCGGGGACGCACCTGCCCGCGCGCACCTGACAACTTCCGGGCTCGCCGCTCCCTCCTGGCGAAGAGATGTGTTTCCCCAGCTGTCCGTGTGGCTCTGTGGCACCTTCTCTGTGCCTTTTCTCCTTCGTTCCTCTCCTTGCTTCTCACACACCTTGTTGTTTCTTTCGTTTCCTGTCCGCATGCTCAGCGGGAACTTGGGCATCGGCACAGGGCGGACCTGCGTCTGTTTCGCTGGCCGCTGCGGCTCCTGTTCCTGGAACGGGCTTCGTGGAGCAGAGATCACCTGGTGTCACTCCCAGAGCCTGCAGCGCCAGAAAGAGCAAGGGCTGTGGCATCAGGTGGGTTGGGATTTTGACTCCACCCCTCAGTGCCTGTGTCACCTTTCACATGGTCCCTGCCACTATGACTTCAGAGAGGGCTGCCACCAAATGTCATGTCCACGACCTCAGTTGCATTGGGACAATTTGCATGATTTCATAGAGTAATCCCCCCACCCCACCCCCGACAGTGGGTTGTGGAGTTCTCTAGCCTAGATTATTTCCATTTCCCGAGTCCCCAGATGGGTTACGATCACAGATTCGACATCTGGCTTTTCCATAAATAAATACACACGCAGGTAAGTAAGATAAAGATAAAAACGTGATGTGGTTGCAGATGGTTGGCCATCAGAGAAACTGGACACGAGGGGTCTGTATCTGGCATCTCCAGATTCCAGGCCTGTAAAGAGTTTGGGGTTGACCTTGGGACTGGGAGGAAGATGTCCCAGGGCACAGTGACCTTTCCTCTGCATCACAGAGACCTCAGTTTGAGTTCTGACCCTCGGCTGTGTCCCATGGGGCAAGTCACTAACCCTTGCTGGACCCATTTCCCCATCTATGAGATGATAGTAGATGATGATACAGAGGTGATAATACCCGCCAAGCTGTTCACAAGTATTTTGTTTAATATTATTTTTATTTTTCGATTACTGTTGGCATACGATATGATATTAGTTTCGGGTGTACGATGTAGTGATTAGACATTTATATAACTTACAAAGTGATCACACCAATAAACCTAGTACGCATCTGACACCACATGCAGTTATTAGAATATTATTGACTGTATTCCCTATGCTGTATATTACATCCCCCGACTATTTTATAACTACCGATTTGTACTTCTTAATCCCTTCCTCTCTTCCACCCCACTCCCATCTGGCAATCCTCAAAATGTTCTCTGTATCTGTGACTTTGTTTGTCTCGTGTGTTGATTTCGTTCCCTAGATTCTGTATGTAAACGAACGTGGATAGCATTTATCTTTCTCTGTCTGAATGACTCAGCACGATGCCCTCTGGGTCCATCCATGTCATCGCAGACGGCAAGATTTCATTTTCTTTTTTTTTATGGCTGAGTAATATCGCACTGTATACATGCACCACCTCTTCTTTATCCGTTTGTCCACTGATGGACACCCACGTTGCCTCCGTATCTTGACTGTTGTAAATAACGCTGCCATGAACGGATGGATTCACAGGTCCCTTCAGAGTAGAGCTTTAGGTTTCTTCAGATAATACACAGAACTGGGATCACTGGGTCCTTCTTTGTCTCTTGTTAGAGCCTTTGTTTTAAAGTCCATTTTGTCTGGTGTAAGTATCGCTACTGCAATTTTTTGTTGTTGTTGTTTCCATTTTCATGAAACATTTGTTTCCATCCCTTTGCTTTCAGTCCGTGTGTGTCTTTCGATCTGAGGCGAGTCTCTTGTAGGCAACGTACGGAAGGATCTTGTTTTCTTACCCATTCAGCCACCTTATCTTTTGATTGGAACATTTAATCTTTTTTTTATTTGAAGTAACTGTTGATATGTAGTTATTGCCATTTTATTATTCATATTTTTGATATATATTTTCTTCTTCTTCTTAAAGAAGTCCCTCCAACATTTCCTGTGATGCTGGCTTGGTGGTGATGAACTTCTTTAGCTTTTTCTTGTCTGGGAAGCTCTTTATCTGTCCTTCAATTCTAAATAATAGCTTTGGATAAAGTAATCTTGGTTTTAGGTTCTTACTTTTCATCACTTTGAATATTTCATGCCAATCCCTTCTGGTCTGCACTGAGATTATTGAGCACTATTATGAACCAGTATTTTGAATTCTGTATCAGATAGATTGCTTGTCTCCATTTTGTTTAGATATTTTTTGGAGCTTTGTTCTGTTCATTCATTAGGGACTTTATACTTTGTCTTCACATTTTGTCTGCCTCCCTGTCTGCTC
>NW_006431919.1:18960014-18988071 GCF_000325575.1 Pteropus alecto | reverse complement strand
TGTTGGATGTTTTCTGCTACCTTGTCTTCCAAATGACTGATTAAATCCTTCACTTCATCTAAACTCCTGTTGATTCCCTCTAATGTTTTCTTCATTTCACTCATCGCATTCTGCATTTATGACTGATTCTTTTTATATTTTTTATGTTTTCTATCTCATTGTTGAAGTTATCACTGAGTTCATTTACTCTTCCCCTAAGTTCATTGAGCATCTTTATAACCAGTGTCTCCTCATTTGAGCTGCCTCCCTGTGTTTGTTTCTATGTATTAGGTAGAGCTGCTATGTCTACTTTTAGTAGAGAGGCTATGTAATGTGTCCTATGGGGCCCAGTGGTGCAGTTTCTCTGGTCTCCTGAGTCAGGTGCTCCAGGTGTGTTCGTTGTATTGGTTATGCGTGCCCTCCTGTTGTCATTGAGTCTTGATTGCTGTTGGCATGTCAATGGGAGAAATTGACCCTCAGGCTGATTGGTTGTGAGGACTGGTCATGACCACAGAGGAGGAGCTGTTGTGCAGGAGCTGACCCTACGGAGCAAGATTCACTTTAGCAGGGCTCTGGTGCCTGCCCAGTCTGCACTGTGGGCGTGTTGTGCTCGGATGTCACCCCTGGTGGTGCTCTAGCTCAGACCACTAGGTGTGCAGGCCAGTGCCTCCTGGGAGGGGCCCTGCCAGAAGCCAAGTTCAGCCACAGCCTGTACCCTGCCCAGGGCCACTGAGCGATCTGCAGATGGCTGCCACTTGGTGGACTTGGATGTGTCTCTAGAGGTCAAGCCACAAATCAAGGCTGGCTGCTGCTAGTGCCGGGCTTAGGGCTGCTCAAAAAGAGGTATCGCGGCATGCTGAGGCCAGATGCTGCTTTTATGGGTTTTGCGAACCTTTAAGAGATTTTAGGAAAGTCTGTAGCACCAGCAAGACAGGCCATGTGTATGGGAAATCCACCGGAAGCAGCTGGGTGGCCCACACGTTGGGAGGGGCGGGGTCTCAGGGAAGCACTGGGCGGGGCGAACGGCGTCAGGTCGATGGAGGCAACATGGCGGCGCCTGCGTCTGCTCGGGCGGGGGAAGGCCCAACAAAGGAACAGTGGCCTCTGCCGGCCCTTCTGTCTGGTAAGCCACCCTTGCTGCCCTCGGACTGAAGCCAGACAACTCAGTCCCTCCCCGTGTGTCCCTGAAGCAGCTGCCCCGGCGCTGGAGCTCAGCGAGTGACTCCATCAGCGGTAAGTCCATGCGCGGGCCCTTAAGGGGAGTGTCTGCGACTCCAGCGCCCTCCGTCTCACTCAGCCACAGTCTTTGCTGGTTTTCACAGCCAGAATTTGTGGGGACTTCTCTTCCTGGGTCTGGAACCCTGGGTGGGGAGCCCAGTGTGGGGCTGGGGACCCCTTACTCCTCCGAGAGAATCTCCACAGCCGGGAGATGCCTCCTGATTTTTAACCGCCACACACAGCTCTGGGCCCTTTCCGCGTCTCCGCCGCTCCTACCAGCATTGAGGTGGTTTCTGCTCTGCGTCCTTAGTTGTAGGACTTTTGTTCAGCTAGACTTCAGGCGATTTTCAATTTTGGCTGTAATTTTGTTTAGTTGTAATTTTGATGTGGTCATGAGAGGGGGCAGGCCCGGCGTTTACATGCTCCGCCATCTTGACCGGAAAATCACAGGTATTAAAGGCAATGTGTGCAAAGTACCATGTGCGGTGCCCAGTGTGTAGCTAGAGTATTGTCTGTAGCTTATTGCATGCTTATCATGTGCCAGGCACCACGCGAGGGGCGTCGTATGCATCATCTCGTTAAAGGGGAATCAGAACCTGAGTATATGTGTACAAAAATAAGTGAGAGTTCCACTTCTAGGAATTATCCAGAGGAAATCATAAAGTGTGTATACAAGATTTTTGTTTTTCAAAAAGGGAGGTCATTTCAGCATTATTTATGTTAGTGGCATAAATCAGAAGTAATCAATGTCCCACAACACAGAGAATGCTTAAATAGATTGTTGTATGGCCATTAAAACAGTGCTGAAAAAAATTAAGAAAGTGGTGGTAAATGCACAGTTGATGGTAAGTTTTAAAAAATCATTTAAAATTTTGTATAAAAAGAATGGCTTTTTGTTTAAGTGCACAGGGTATGAATATATGTCTACAGACAGTGAATAATGTGGCCCATGTGATTTCTAATGGTGATTATGTCAAGATTTGGGTGAAATTAGTCATTTCTATCTCCATTTTTGTATATATCCACATTTTCTGCTTTTTTACAGTGACCACCTGCTGTTGGGTAATACAAACAAAACAACACGAAAGTTACTTGTAATTTAAAAATTAAAGTGGTAGGTACGGTCACATCTTTCTGATGGTTTGCCTAGTGTGATGTGAACATTTTGTAGGTTGAGCCTTCATTTGAGGTGGAAACTAGCACACTGGTGAGGCCAGGTAGCTGCGATTAACCCTGTTTTAGGCATAAGTGCCCTGAGAGACACAGGGAGTCTGGAGTTTGCCCATGTTCAGCCAGCGGGAGGCCAGACCCGAGGCTGACTTCACTGCCAGCCCGCCTGCCTGCCACTGTCAGGAAATTTACAGAGAATATGAGACATGATTTTCAGGTTCATCAGCTCTCAGAGAAATTGGACATGAAGGGTCTACCTCCAGCTCTCCACTTTTCCCCCCACACACAGGAAGACATGGTTGTCACACTGTCCTATCTCATGTGTGATAGGGCCTCAAGGGAGTGAGGAGAGGTGAATAAAGCATATTCTGGAGAGGTTCAAATATTTGCAGAGAAACTGAGTGCCTAGTTCAGAGATGGTTTATTTTTTCCCCTGGAAATACTAATTCTTTGTTTTTGTATGATAATAATATCTTTTATATATTTTAAATTATGAAATACATTACATATTTATAGGAACAGAATTCGAGTCTGTGTATTCTATGACTTGCTTTAGTGATTCATCCATGTTGATGCAAGTAGCTATAATTCATCTTTCACTGCTGTATACTATTCCAACATGCATCTAAACCAAAATTTTTTATCTAATTCATTTTTGTGGGGCATTTTTCCCCCCAGTTTTTTTACTATGACACGAAATGCTATTATGACCTGGTGCACGTGTAAAAATGTATCGAGAGTATATACCTAAGCATGAAATAAAAAGGTTTATAAGGTGTATGATTCTTCAAAATAACTAGGTAACACTAAATCTTGCCAGTAGGCAGGACCTGGGTCACTTTCTGTCCTGTCAGTGACGTGTTGTGTACCATTCCATAGACTACCTTAAAGGAAAGCAGAAAAGGTCATGAAGACAGTGGCTCGTTCACAGGACAGGAAGTGGGGGGCCAGTCCATTCAGTGGGTCGAGGCTCAACTACTTTGAAGGCTGAGCAGCTTCTAGGAATTCCACCAAGGACTAAATACGTAATTATTACTATCTTTAGCAAAATGTATCATTCGAGAAATAATGTAGGCCTTTAACGATGACAAGAAGTACCGTTAAATAGCAGCCTATTGGTTGCCCTGACTTTTTTTGGAGCATTAAAAAAATATATTGTGATGAGGACACAGTGCTTGAAAAAATGTGTGCGATATCCGATTAATATATCAGAGTGGAAATTCTAAAATTAAGGTGGCTGGCTATGTACTCGCGATGCCTAGCTCGACTCTCTCCATGCAAATCTGTGTCTCCAGCCATGGCCGAGGGATCCCAGGGCTGACGTCTATGCTGTGCTGACCAATCAGACTTGATTCTGCTGGAGTGGGGACTCTGGAGATGGAAGGGGATGAGGCAACCTCTAGCTTAGGCCCACAGGCTGGAGCCTGGTTGACCAGCTCTCCCTTTGCAACTAAAGAGACTTCCTGATTCCTGGGGCCTGGAATAGGCCACTTACTGAGCGCCTCCTGCTGCCCGCCATTTTCTTACATTATCTAATCAATTCTGACAAAAGCCCTGTGGGGCGGGTGTTATTATCTCACTTGATAAATAAGAAAACCGAAGTTTCGGAAGTGGCAGCCACTGCAAAGCCCCCTGGGTGATAAGGGCTGGAATTTAAACTCTGGTTTTCAATCCTGTGCTTTTTCTCCTCACGCTGAGACCAGATACAGAATTGGAGGCTCACAGTGATGCAGAGAAAGAAATACAGGCAAAGGGGGTATAACACAAAACGAAACAAAAACCAAAAAAAACAAAACGGAAGGAAATAGATCAAAATGTTAGCAGTTCTTATCATATTATTGACTGTATTCCTTATGGTGGCAGATGGCGGTGGCCACATCATAAGGTATATAAATGTTGAATCACTGTGTTGTACACCGGAAACTAATATAATATTGTATGTCGACTTTAATTTTAAAAATGTTAGCAGTTCTTACATTAGGGTGCCGGGACTGGAACTTTTCTCCTTCTTTTCTGCATTTTCCTAATTTTATGGAATGTGGATGGGAGCACAGTCAGCTCCCGGGAAGACTTAGGGAGAAGGGGCTTCCTAGGTGTCCACGTGGGTCCTTCTGCCAGTGGAGCCGCGCTTGCGGCCTTCGCCCTGCCTTCTGGGAAGGGACCTTTCCCACGAGGCCCCTCCCCCCAGAGGCAAAGTGGCTTCTTCCCGCAAAACGCACTGCGATTTAATCACAATATAATTGCTGCTCAGAAATAGCGGGGCTTCACTGCTCTCAAATCAAACGGCTCAGTGAGTCGCTAAGCAAGTCCGTAGGGTAGAAAATCCATCTGTTTAAAACGCACCTCTCTCCTACTTGCCCGCCGAAGTTACTTTCCGGGGTACTGACGGAGCACAGTGGGAACACTGCTCCCCCACCCCTCATCATTACGCTATGGAATGTGTCGGTGAAGACTCGGGGAGCTGGAGTCCTCTCCTGTTTAGGAAGAAGGCACTAGCATTCGTGGTGCTCCTGCTTTAGGCCTTGAGTTAAGCGTTTTCGATCTGGTATTTTACTCATAACAAGGATGCTCAGAGAGGCGAGGGCATTGCTGCTTTCCAGGCGGGGAGACTGAGGTTGAGAGAGACGTTCGCAGGTGTGGAGCGGGCAGTGTGGCTGCACGCCCAGCGGCTAGACAAGGCCTTGAAAGCCTGCGCCCCCTAATTGTGGGACAGATGGCTCAACTTCCCGCACTCCAGGGTCTCTCGTTTGTAAAGCAGAGAAAAATAACAGTACTGCCACCGTCACGTTGCTGTGAGGGTATTTATTTAATGTCATAAGCACAGTGACACTTAAGGTGTTCTTTTCCTCGGGCTTGTATATTTCTCAAGATTTCTTCATAGGCATTTTTGGTTTCTTTTTGGTATTGTGAATCGGATCCTTTGTTCCCATTACGCTTCTCATTGGTTATTGCTTGTCATTGTTTTAATGTTAATTTTGTGCTCATGGGAGTATAAGCTCTACAAAAAGGGAGAAACTTTATTATGTTCACCTGTGTCCCGAATTCTTAGAAAAGTGCCTGGGGTACAGTAGGTATTCATCAAGTATTTGTTGAATGGATGGATCTGGCCAACTTACTGAATTCTCTTCATGATGCTCTTTTTTTTTTTTTTTTTTTTTACTGATTCTCTTGAATTTTTAGTAGCTAGCAAATTGTCTGTAACTTGTGATGCAACTTTCTAATATTTATGCTTTCTATGCGAGACAGTACTGGTCTGGGCAGACATCTCTGTAGTGGCCCCGTAGTGGGTATGACTGCCTCTAATGTTTTGATATGAAGTTTGGGGGAGTTTCTGCCTGGCAGCCACCTTTTACCAGATTGTGACAATTTCGTTCTGTCCCAGCTTTCCTGAGGTTTGGTTTTTAACTTATTCCTTTAAACCGGGATCGAGTGTTGGATTTCATTATCTGTGTTGCTGGCGTCTGTCGAGGTGATCATCTGGTTTTTTCCCCTGTAATTTGGTGATGTCACTTCATTAGTTATTAAAAGGTACATGGGAATGTGCTCATGGAATACCGACTTTGAAAATGCACAGTAAACAGCACACAGGGATGGCTGCCATGTAAACACATTACTGTCACTCTCAGAGGGAAGTCGTCTGCCTATCTGCCTGCCTCTGCTGCCACACCTTCTGGGCACCACCCTCACCCTCAGTGGGAGAGGGTGCTTGTCTGCCTAGTTATGTTGCCAGAAGTTTCTAGGTCGTGTTTACTAGGAGGCAGAGTAAAGGGTCCTTCTGGGCCTCTCGGTGGCCCTCGGTTCTGCTCCCAGGGGCAGGGGCAGTGAGCAGGGTTGACCACTCTTTGGTCCCTGGCACCCACTCATCTCTCCCAGGAGGCTGCATGGGTCGGTGGAGCTGGAACCGCGACCCCTCCCCCAGGCAGGGTGATCATCTTCTGCCCTCCCTGGAACTTCCTTCACGTGGCTTCAGGGGATAGTAAGAGCCAAGAGTTAGGAGTCTTACTGCCACCTAGCTTCCTCAGAGCGTCCTTCTCAGCCAGCAAGGAACCTGTGCCCTGTGATCCACTTGACTTCTGTGACTTGTGCTTCTCTCCCTTGCGGAGTCTGCCATGAAGAATGATGGCCGAAAGGGCAGGAAGTGGGCGCCCCTGGGTTCCTGACAATCCCAGAGATTTTGGAGTAAGATATAGAGACTGGAATAGTATTTCCCCAATCCCCCAAAGCTATGTTCAAGTCCCAGCTCCAATACCTGTGATCATGAGAGTATTTAGAAATAGGATCTTTGTAGATGTAATTAGTTAAGGATCCTGAAACAAAATCATCCTCGATGATGAGCTCTGAATCTAGTAACTGGTGTCATTATAAGAGGAAGACACACAGACACACTGAGACACAGAGACACTGGCCATGTGAAGATGCAGGCAGAGGCTGCAGTGATGCATCCACAGCCAGGCCTTGCTGGGGCCACCAGAGGCTAGGAGAGGCGAGGAAGGGCACTTCCCTAGCAGAGGAACGTGGCCCTGCTGACACCTTGATTTCAGACTTCCAGCCCCTGGAAATGTGGGAGAAGAAATTATCCACCGAGTTTGGGACACTTTCTTACGGCAGCCTTGGGAGACAGATACAGGTATTTTAAGTTTAATGTTTAGTTTGGAGAGCATTCCTTGCTACCGTAATATATAAGTAACCGCATTTAAAAACTTAAATGCAAAAAAGTTATTACTTAACAAGAGATATTTTAGTAACTTCTTTTATGTCTAGTTATAGAGAACTGGTTAAATAACTTATGATACATCAACGTGTTGAAATATCGTCTATGGCTATTACAAAGGATAATTATTAAAACTATTTAACACTGTGAAAAGAATATTTGTTTCAATGTTAAGTAACCAATAAATAACATAAGTTTCTATCTTGAGATATGTAAATTATATCTGCATAAAGACTAGAAGACAATAGAGAAAAATGAAAATGACTCATATGATAGAACAGTAGAATTATGTGTAATTTAAATTTTTTTCTAAGCTTGTGATAAAAATGTTTTCCTAATAATTTCAATTAAAATTCTGTGAATCTTTTCTTCTTCAGAGTATGAAATAATTATAGAACAAATGTGTAATAAAACAAAAGATGTCCAGGAATCTGCAAAGAATTGTATATCACTAAGCTACAAAGTCATGGGGGGAAGAAAACAACAAAAAACCCCACAATTTTATAAGGCAAAACTAAAATACGCCCAGGCTGGTCTTATTTCAGAAAGCACATCGAGGCTCCTCCTTTCCACCCGGAGCTGGCGTGCAGCTCCGGCCTCAGCCCCAGCCTCCCCTCCTGGGCGCCCCCATGGTCAGAGTGCCCATCACGGAATGACGGTGCCGTTCTGTCCGGTGAGGGCATCACATCTCCGCGTCAGTTCAGTCGGCGTGCGTATTCTCCCGTGGAGCCGCTCAGTTAACAGAGCAGTCCTGACCAGGGAACAGTGGAAAGATGTCTGACACCCTGGGTCTCACAGAAGGGGTATTGGCTAACAAGTTGTCGTTTAGGAAAGGCAAAGACCAGGCTCAAAAGGGGTGTTGGGGGGTGCGCGTTTTGTGGACCGTGGGTGGGGTGGGGGCAGCTGACTCAGCTCCGAATGGTGAGGGCGCATGGAAGATGGCTCGGGCGTGGGTGTCGGGGAGAGAGCTTAAGAGAAAAAGCCTACTTGACAATTTTACCCCAAAGCTCTGAAATCCAAGGTTATTTCAAGTAAACAAACTTCAAAATGAAAAGTTGAAAGATAATTAGTTCTCTTAAAATAGTGTCAAATTTAGTCTTTTATATATCATACACAGAAGTCATTTATACTTACTCCTCCACACCCTTCAACTACTTCAAATCAAAAAGGTTTTACAGTACTTTTAATTCTATGATCTCTCTCTAATGCATGTTCTTTCTGAAAGGACATAAAAATTGGAGAGCTGAATTATTTTTCCTGACTTCTGTTAAGGAATTAAGGGTTCCAGTTGTTTCTAAACTGGCCTCACTAAAAACTTTATTGAGCACCTATTGTGTGCATGGAATGAATTTTGGTCGGGGATGTGTGAACGTTGAGTAGGGGAGCAATGGATGTGACGTTGACCCTAATCTTGGCAAATTTAGACTAGAATAAAATGCAGGCTGAGGTGAGGCCTCAGGTGGGATTGAGCATGAGCTCCTGAGGCCATGGAGAAGGCCAGGGGTCCCGGGAGCAGTTCTAACAGTGGGGTGCAGGAAGGCTGCTCTAATTGATGGGAAGGCAGAGAGGCACAGCCAGAGAGAGAGAACAGCATGGATGGACACGAGGGTCTCAGAGCGTCTGGTTGGAGCCTGCAGGGGCAGATACCCCATCTCTGTGTCCCAGCACCTCACTTCATACCTGGCACAAGCCAAGAGTTCACCAGGACAGAGACCGTGTCCTGTTCATCCAGGTGTCCCCAGGCCCGGTGAGTTTGGTGCCAGATTGCCAGTGCATAACGCTTTGCCACAATTAGTGTTTCGTTGGGGTCTCAAAATCCATTGTGTCCAGGGCCAAAAGGGTAATGGAAGTAAGCAGAGCCAGACTAGTGTAAGGTTTTTGAGAATGGTAGAGAATGGGCTAGCCAAAGTGGTGGAATGTGGGCTTAGCTTTGCTGGGTGTTCCAAATTTTGAGAGAAGTCCAAAAAATTCCAATTCTGTATGTCAAAGTCTCAGGTTTTTGGAACGTCCAAAAACCAGCTTACTCCATATGCGCCCAAGGACCAGTTTCCGCTCATGGCCCACCAGGGCGTATAGTCAAAACTGGAGAGAGATGAGAACGGAATGCAAATTTGGGGCGACGTTCAAAAGAACCTGGAACGTGTATGAAGGTTTGGTTCTATGGGTGGTTGGGAGCCTCTCAACTACTGGAGCGCAGGAAATGGGTGGACAGAGAGCCCAGGGGATGGGAGACCGGGAGGCTGCTGGAGTGTCCAGGTGAGGGGTGACTGGGATGGGTGGATGGCGGGAGCGGGAGGAAGTTCAGGATGGGGAGGACTCGGCCAGCGATGGAGAGAGGAAGGAGGAGGTGGTAAGGCCGACGTTAGCCTGTGGCCTGGGTCACGGGGCGAATGGAGCGCCATTGACAGGACGTGCCGTGTGCCGTCTCGTGGGCCGCGTTCCGTCTCGTGGGCCGTGTTCTGCCGTCTCGTGGGCCGTGTTCTGCCGTCTCGCACGCGTTCCCGACCGGGCGCACGGCGGTTCCCGAGCAGAGCCGTCTCTCTCCTCTCGACGCTCCCTTGTGCACTTGCACTTGGAGTGCGGCTGTTTTTCAGGCCTCGCGGACCAACGCCACCCCCAAGGCGGATCCCTGTGCTCTCCGTCCCCCCGTCTCCTCTCTCGCTGATCCATTTCCTTTGCCTCCGCCACCGAGTTGCCATTTCAACCTGCTCCCCTTCTCCGTGCGCCCGCCCGCCCTCCCTCCTACGGGCGGCCCACCCGCCCACCTTCCTCCTGCAAATGAGGCTTTTAAAGCTAATTACCTCGGTTTTCTGATCCAGCACAGAAGACATGTACTGAAAGAAGGGAGACCAGGTGACTCTGGCCTATTTTTAGTGGCTGCAGTTTGTAGGCTGTGACATCGACTGTCACAGCGGCACTCAGCGAGAACTCGACTCCAGATGCCCGAGGATGAGTGAAATCTGCAGTGAGTTAGTTAACAAAAGGGATGGTCCTCCTAGCGACGAGGTCGTGTCCTGTGCTGTGCTGTGTTGGAAGCCCAGCCAGCGCTCCCTGGCGAGGGGAGGAAATAATCAGGAACGGGGGCGCAAATAGGCCGCAGAGGAGAACAGGAGAACAGGAGATGGAGAGTCCGTCTGCGCACACGGCTGGAGCATCCCACCTCTGTGCCCATGACCTTGAAGTCCCTTCCTCCTCGCACTCCCCGGGCCCTCGTGCTCTGCTCTGCAGATGAGGACCTGGAGCCCCAGTGTCCCCTCTGCCCTCAGAAGGACTCAGGGAGTGGGAGAAGGGAGAAAGCGATGTGTGGGTCACTTTTTCTCGAGACGACAATGTAGATTCTCCTTCAAACCAGGTTCATGTCAAATCTAAGGGACCCAAACCCCAAAACTAGGGAACTTGTAGCTATTGGACAAGGGAGGCTGTCACCGTTCCTTAAAGAGAGCTAAGGCTCATCCTTACCGTAGAGCGCTGCTCAGCAGTTAGAACCGACTCTCCTATGTGGACTGACGTGGAGGACTCTCAAATGCCTTGTGCTAAGTGACAGAAGCCAGGCTCGAAAGGCTCCACACGGTATGGTTCTCTTTATACGATAATCTGGGAAATGCAAACTCATAGGGAGAAAAAAGAAATAAAGAGAGAAATAAGACCCAGAACCTCATATTCTAAGTTCAGATCCATCCCCGTAACCCCAGTCACCTCATTAATATAACAAAACACACCTTTATCGTTCCTGTCACTTAGGAATTCCTAGGGTTTTAGGAGCTGCGTGCCAGGAACCTGGACAAAGACCAAATATGTATTTCTCATTATAAATCGCGGCATCGCAGTGGGGACACATTTATTCGGTCTTAGGGAGATACGTTTGTCTTCTGCAGACGCTTCCACGAGGTACTGTCAGGAGCGGCTTCGGTGTGAGAATGGTCAACCCCTTGGGAACTAACTACAGATTTTACAAGTGCTCAGGCATCGGGGATCTGGGTCGGGTCCTGGTCTCTGAGTGCTGCTGTGACAATGGATGCCACAGCCCTCAAGCCACAGCCACTAGAAATTAGATTATTGACTCAATGCGACTCCTCTAGAGGATGGTAGTTTTATGGCTACATAAGTGCCCGGTGGCAGCCAACACTGGAAGTAGGTGATTAATTAGGTTCAAAAGGCTCAAAGTCAGATGCTATGGAAAATTCTTCCAAATCTTTTTGCTCGCTGATTAAAACAGAAAGTGATTTTTTTCCCCCAAATTTGATGACAACCTTTAAAAATTACAGGATATTACTAGTAAAGAGTTATGAAGCTAAAAAAGTTTTCTAAACTACTAAAATAAAATTTTCAGCAATGACAATAGAGAAAAGACTGAGTTATCATCTATATTTCTATAAACGAACAATATTCTAAGTGTTGTAATAGAAATTGTAGTAATAAAAAGATATTAGAAATTAAAATGTGTCAGGCACTTAATGAATACAAATATATTATTTTCTGGATTTTTGCTGTTTTTATGGTATTTGTCAGTGTGGTGTAATAAAAAACATAGCTGGTCTCCATCTCCAGTTCATGTCACAGAGCTTCAAACACCCTTAGAATTTTTCCATACGAGTGTCTTTGTTGTGCTAACGAGGTGGCTGATGGTGACAGCTTCAGGGTGACGCCCAATCACCAAAATGACCAAGCAAGTGATGGGGGGATTGGGACTTTCGGCCACCTATCCTCCAGGGAGGAGAGGGGGTTACTGGAAATGGAGCAATCACGTGTCCGATTATTCAATCAATCATGCCTATAGTAAAGTCTCCCCCAAACCTTTGAACACTGAGGCTCAGTGGAGCTTCCTGGTTGGCAAAGGCATCCCCGTGCCAGGTGGATGATGTGCCATGGCTCCACGGGGTGAGGGCACAGACGCAGTGTGTCCCCTCTGACACCTCTCCCTGAGGGCATCCTTCATCCTTCATAATGAAACGATAATCCTAAATTTAGTATTTCCTTGAGTTCTAGTGCGTTCCTGAACATGAGGGGATGTGAGAATCTCTGAACTTGTAGCCAGTGGTCGGATGGGCGGGTGGCCTAGGGATGCTACTTGCCGCTGTCACCTCAGGAGGAGGCAGTCGTGTAGAAGACTGAGCCCTTAAACTGTGAGGTTGGAGGCTACCTCTGCTGGTGTCTGAGCTGTATTGCAGTACACTCGGTTGGTGTTGGACCAGTGGGGATTTCGGCGTCGTTAGTGGCAGGAAACCGGGTTCGCTCGAATGATCCTGACTTGCCGAAATATGTGTTTTGGTCAGAAAATGGATGAAAGGCAGGGGATGAAGCACCTTCGGTTCCCTGGTTGCCAGCGGTCACCCATGGTATGGAACTGTGACTACTGGGTCACTTCCTGGAGGTAAAAGTGACCAGTGGAATTGAGAGGTGATGGATCTAACTCTTGGGGTGGTGGCTCCCTGGAATCATAAAAATTCCAAAATAATTAGAATGAAAAAACAAAATAGCTAAAATGAAAGTAGGAATTGGTCCAAATTTAGAGTCTGATCAGTTCAAACTGCAGGCTTAATCCCCTGGCTTGACCTCCTTCTGGAGACACGAAGCCTTATGCGTGTAAGTGAGTAAAACAGACCGAGGGCGGGGAAGACACATTTCCGGGGACCTGATGTGGGAGCCCTGTGGGGGCTGCAGTTACGTGGAGAGGATGTAGACACAGAGTCGATGAGGTTAAAGTGAGCACTGGATGAAGACCAGAATGTTTAGACGGTTTACGTGACGTGGTGTGTCCCCTTGTCTCAGTGGGAGTGGATGCTGTCTGACTCAGGGACAGTCCCCTACCTGATGCTGTAAAGCCCAGGCCCTTTGGTGAAGTCCGTGTGGGGCTATAGAGAAGAACTCAAGAGTCGATATGATTAAGGGAACGTTTAGACAAAAATCGGTCTGTCGGACAGGCGTATGCAGAGTGGCTGTGTCTCTTCTATCTGAATAAATGACGAGGTGGATAGTGTCTGGCTGGGGAACCACGTCTTTCCTGCTTAGCACCGTGAAACAGAAGGCATGTGAGTCCATCTCCCAAGCAATGTTCCTCCGCCACGCTAAGTGGAAACCGATGAGCCTGCCAGAGCCCACCCGCCTGAGAACGGAAGCTGGGATGCTGGTGACAATTCCATGCGACAGCCCTCTGCGGAGGCTTAGGGCAAACGCCTCTGCTTGCCTCCTTCCCCATGACAACCACCGGGACCCCGGAGCACAGAATTCCCATTCGAAATGCAATCGCTAGCTTCCTATGGGACAGTAATTGCAAACGCTCTTGAAACCTGAAGTACCCACGATGCCTGGGGTGGTGTTGGGGAAAGGCCGTGAGCAGGACGGCAGTGCCTGAGGGTCCCTCCTGTGACGGAAATGCTTTCTGCAGGGACACGCTCCCTGCCCCAGGCCGCAGCATGGGCTTGGAGTGGCACTAAGACAGTGCTTGAGCCAAGTGGCGTCCCCTGCCTCGGCAGTGTCCCCTGTCACTCTGCCCTCAGCCTGCTCCCAGCTCACACCTCCTCGTTCAGTAAAGCACGGCGCTGGGACCCCAGGTGCCAGCAGATGGCCCACGCAGCCCATCGGCCGGGGTCGTGAGACGCCGAGACAAGTCTGTCAGGCACCCTTAGACACCCTTCGCTCTTACTTCTGGCCTTTGATGGGTTACTACTCCTTGATGTCTCGTGGCAGGGACTTTTTTTTTCCCCCAGGGGGAAAAGGAAAAAGCCTTCCTTTCTGATTCAGCTCAGCTGCACTGTGGAGAGGGGCTGTTTGGCCAGACTCCTCGGAGGCGGGCTGCAGAATTCGGAGGCAGGAAAGCAAACATTGCCTCATTAAAACTTGGGTGCCTGCTCGATTCATTAATCATCTCGCCCTAATACTCCCCGATGTCCGTTCCTCGCTATTAATCACCGGCTGGTGGGAGGGAGCTGCCAGCTGTCGCTGCTTCTCCCTGAACCCTCGTCTGCCCACGTCCTGAGCCTGCAATAGCACGTGGGCCCGAGGGCGAGGCTTGCGAGGTGGCGGCGGGTGTTTTGCGCTGTGGGTCTCGGACGCTGAGCGGTTCTGTCTTGCCAAGGTTGTGGGCCTTCTCAGCTTTGCAGCGATGTGACAGTGACCTGTCACTAAACGCCTGCCGGTGTGTAACAGGAGCACCTCATTTTACAGATGAGGAAACCGAGGCTCAGAAGTGACTTGCCCAAAGTCCGATGCCTGGCCGGGGCCGAGTGCGGGCCGGAAGTCACGGGTGTGGTACCCAACAACTCTGAGCAGCAGCGGAAGCCCCTGCCCCCTTGTGTCCCCTCCTCTGTCCGTCAGTGGGCTGCTGGGTGCACTGGCAAGAGTGTGGGCTTCAGAGTCAGATCTGAATGAAAACCCGGCTCTGCCACCCGTGGGTGACCCCGCACCTCAGTGAGACCGTTTACAGAGGGGGGATAATACGTTTCTCACGGGGCTGTGGGGCTTACATGAGAAGCTGTAGGAGGTGCCTTGCACAGGGCAGGTCACAGACACTCCACATGTGGCAATTTCTTCAAGCGTCCCCTCCCCCGAGGGGTACAGGGGAACTTCCCTCTTAAAGAAAAGGGTCTGAGCGGCCGGACTGTAATGCCCAGTCGGTCCCCTCAGCTCCTGACCGTGTTCTCAGCCCACGTCAAGCCCCTTTGCACAGGCTGTGCCTGCCGCCTGCTCCGCTGGCCGTCACCCTGACCCGGCAGGCCCGTGCTCATTCTCCAGGCCTCTGCAGAGCCGCACAGTGTCCCCTCGGACTCGGGGACAGCCAGCGGCCTGGTGCTCTCTTGGAGACTTGTGAACTGCTCTGCAGGAGCGTCTGAGGAGCCTGGACCGGGGTGTCTATGGGGGGACACAGCTGAGGTGCTGGGGGGGCGGGGCTGCTGAGAAGAGGCATCTGGCAGTTGGTTCTTTTTCTGAGATAAAACATCCTCCCAGATTTTGAAAACACTCAGCCCTTCCGTTTTAATTACCTAGGAAGATTAACGGACTTTCCGACACAATTCCCTCTGGGATTTGAATTTGGAAATACTCAGATTTTTAAAAGGTCGAAAACTCCCATGTATGAATTAGCTTAGTGACTGATTCATTTGTTTATTCGACAGACAAATAAGAGTCGCCCCATCTGTGCCGGTGCCTGATGTACCTGTGGCCTTATTCGACAGACAAATAAGAGTCGCCCCATCTGTGCCGGTGCCTGATGTACCTGTGGCCCCCTGTGCAGGTTCCTGAGTGTACCTGTGGCCCCCTGTGCCGGTGCCTGAGTGTACCTGTGGGCCCCGTCCCCTAGCTGGACGGGCGACTACAGACTCGGTCTTATCACCTGATGCCCCGCGACGTGCTTGCACAGGAGGCCCCAGGAGGGAGTCCTCTCCCCCCGCGACTGCTCAATGTGTTCTCAGCTCAGACGCACACTCGCCGTGTGAGGGAGGGCGCAGAGGCACCGCGGAGGTGATGCGCCGTCTCTTCAAGTCCCTTAGGACGGTGTCTCTGCGTGGTTTGGCCACCAACTGAACGCCGTTCAGGCTCATTTATTCCACTTAACTCTGGGTTTTAGGAATTTATTTTAAATTTAACTTCATCGCATCATTGGGTAAAATGTGTTATGTTTCCTACGTCAAACCTACGAGAACGTGTACGTGGTCAGAAACGTCTAGTTTCTGTCCGTTTCCCTAGACCCCCGACCTGGGTCACTCTTCCTCTACAAGAAAGCGGTTTAAATGATGGTTCACCTTTCTGTTCTATTTCTAAATATAAACATACAGACATACAAATATATGCACGCACACACACCTACGTATGTGTCTATACATGGGTACTGCTGTGGTTTCATTTACATTTGTGGTCTGTCTTTTTTCTTTACCTTCGTGTGTGTGTGTGTGTGCGTGTGCGTGTGCGTGTGCGTGTGTGCGTGTGCGCGTGTGTGCGTGTGCGTGTGTGCGTGCGTGTGTGCGTGTGTGCGTGTGTGTGTATGTGTGCGTGTGTGTGTGTACGCGCGTGTGCGTGTGTGTGCGTGTGTGCGTGTGCGTGTGTGTGTATGTGTGCGTGTGCACGTGTGCGTGTGTGTGCGTACGCGCGTGTGCGTGTGTGTGCGTGTGTGCGTGTGCGTGTGTGTGCGTGTTCACATTGCTCCTTGAATGACTGGGAGCACACAGCCCCACTTTGCCTCCCTTGCGCTTTTCACCTGACAGAAACGGCTCTGAACCACGGTGACGTTTGCTAGGGCTGTGGTCTCACCCGGGACTTGACCGAGGCTGAAGAGTCCGCGTCCAGACTCACTCCCGGGGCGGGTGCAGCTTTCGTGGCTCTCGGGTTCTTAGACCGAGAGCCTCAGTCCCTCACAGGATGCCGCAGCCTGGGCCTCGGTTCCTCGTGACATCATGTGGCCCTCGCCGTGGGGCTGCGCACACGCGACGTCTGGCTTCCCGCGGCGTGAGTGACCTGAGCGTGTGTGTGCACGTCTGTGGTGGGGGCACAGCTCGGTCATCACCCGGTCCTGGACGCGATGTCTCACTGCTTCTGCTGCATTTTATTACTTAGGGGTGAGTCTGTAGGTCCAGCTCAGACTAAAGGGAAGGAGATTACACAAATACCTGATACTGGGAGTAGGGGTCCTGTGTGCTCAGCCGTCTGGTTAACTCCGGAGCCCCGAAATGATACAGCTCTAAACAAGTTGGAGCACTGCACTTTATTTCGATAATGCTGCCACCGCCGTGTTTCTGCCTGAGTTCATTTCCTCTAAATGCAGGGATGACAGTTTCTTCGACCTGTTCCTACTGTTTTCCCATCCCCCCCTTTCTCCCTTCAGCCCCGTCTCTGCTGTTGTTTTCCTCACGACCCCCACCACACACTGCACAGATGAAACCCGTTTTCCATCAGCAGAGCAGCCGTTTCATCCTGAGACAGAACGCGCCCCCCGGGTTTGGCGATACCGCCCTAGTCACGTGACATGCAGTCTAGCTGTTCTCTCTTCTCTGTGGGTTCTTAATCCGGGGAACTGGGGGAGAGGATGGTGTTTCAGACGCAAGGTTCCTTGCCTGTGCACACAGCTCCCATTCCCACGATGCTCTAGGAGGTCAGCGCCCTGTCGTGTCGTACAGATAAGGGGACAAGGAGGTAACTTGACCAAGGTCACACTGCTGGTTAAGTGGACGATGTAGACTCTAAATCCATTCTGGTTTTCGCTCATTGCCCTGCGCAGTCTGCTAGAGGGATTGAATGAGCGCCAGGCGGGGCCTCAGAAACGCAGTCCTCACGCACACACGGGTGTTCCTCAGACTGGTGGCCTCCTGTCCTCTCTGAGGACTTTCCATCTGGGGCACTTGTCTTATTTTGTAGACACAGAATATTGCTCGGGGCCGGACAGGGAGCTCGTTATGGGAGCTGGAATCCTACTTGGCGAGTTTCTTGAGTCTCAACCAAGGTTCTTGGCCGGCCAGCTCTGGGCTCTGCAGCTTGCGGAGCTAACAGAGGCAGAGACAGAGAGACAAGAAGCTATCAAGTGCTGTGTAGGAAGCACCAGCTGAGGTGTAACTGGGGGGGCACCGAGTGGGCCCAAGTCCCGCTCTGTCCCTCTCACGCCTCCTGGGGGCCCCGAGAGATAGCAACTGTTATCCAGTTTTACAAAACGGAAAAGAGACCTGCTCCAAGTGAAAGAGCCCAGAAAATGATGGTGATCACAGCGGCGACGTGACGGTGGTGCTGGGGCTGACACCACGACGATGACGAGGACGTGGTGACGACGGCGACAATGACACGGGCAAGTAAAGGTAATAAGTGCCGTTTCTGGAACTCGGCCGTGCGTCAGCCCCTGTGACACCCATTATTTCACTTACCCGACATCCAGCTCCGAGGCGTTCGCCGCCAGGCCTCTTCTCTCCCGCCTCAGGAATTTTAACAGTGTTGAGTACACTGTCCTCTTGCCACAGGGGAAGAAATCGGGGTCATCATTTTTCTCTTGTTCTTCTTTAAAACTTTGGGGAAACTAAACTGACGGGGAGTCGAGAACTTGGAGTTCCGACAGCGTTAAAGGCACCCAGGTGAACGGAGGAGCGGATGCGGACGGGATCTGCTTGCCAGGACTGTATAAATAGCAGGACACACCTACACGGCCCCTCATCGGCACACGTCAGGAAGCGCATTAGAAGAACATTCCAATGTCAAGTGGGTTAACTCTGAAATGGGGCCTACCTTACTATCCTGCGAGGGAGAAAGAACTGTCAGGAACACAAGTTCTGCCGGCTGCTTCGGATATGTTGGGGGGTGAAGGGGCGGCTGCCGGGCGTCCCATGGGAGACTTGCCGAAAGCAGCTCCCAGGGAGCCGGAGTCAGCTAGGGTGCTGTCCACTCTCGCAGTCAGAGCTCCGGCCTGCCGATTTGGGCACCTGCTGCTGGGAGGTGTGTTCTCCAGGTGTGTTTTCTAAGGCAGCCCATGTTGTTTCCAGGGATTTCTCTCCCCGCACAGCGGCTGCAGGTGGAACCCAGCTCCCCAGCCGTCCCTCCCGCCTCTCTCTGAAAACAAGGACGTAGGCTTATTTCTGGTCAAGGCTGCACCACCAGCTGCTTTGGGGGATTCTCCTGGGGTTTGTAAAGTACAGCTAGAGGCACTGGCGTATCCAGACATCTCAAGCAACGTGGTGGGTGGCCCCCGCGCCGTCTGGAGACCGTCGAAATTCCAGAACGTTGGGCGGAGTTTACGGGCCCAGGAGAGCACAAAAGTCTGATGAGAAGACTTGAACTCAGGGTGGTTGATACAGTGGAAAAATCGTCTAGAATGAGGTCACCCAGGGGTATTTCTGGCTGGAATCATGACAACTTAGGGTGATTCCGTCAACGCAGCTTTGTCATTGGTGGTGGACCCATGACAACTAGGTCCTGATGAAGTCACAGAGCGAGGTGCCACGCGGTGGAGGGCTGACATCTGGATAGCCGTGGCCTATCGGCAGAGACAAATTTAATGAGGGTACACCCTTGGGTACACCTCGTGGAGGGTCCCTCTGTCGGCCCCCACCCTGGGGGTCAGGACGGGGAACACGGGAGGTCTGAGAATTGCGTCGCTGTGTGTTTGCGGCTCCCCTTTGGGGTGGTGTCGGGAGAGAGACACAGGCTTCCGATGGGGCAGGAGAAGGGGCAGGACAGGCCGGGGCCTGGCCGTGGCGGAGGGCCACCTCCCCGCATTCACGCCAGACACAGCGCCGCCACAAACGGGAGCCACAGCTGGGCTCGGCTGTCCAGTCCCAGCCCTAGAAGACCCCACAGCGCTGTACCCATTGATTGCCGTCCACCTCCTTCCAGCCTCTGCTTCGACGCTCTCGGCTGAGTAAATTAGCAGGAAAAACTCAATCCGACTTAAATTAGCTGATGTGTTGGATCACATGGCTGAAAAAACACGGAAGTCGGGGTGGCTTCAGATGAGGGTTGACCCAGGGCCTCGGAGCCATTGGCAGCCAGGATGATGCAAGCTACCGTCTACTGCGTGTTTCCCATTTTGCCAGACGTTCTTCTAAAACTTTTCACGGCGACTCGTTTAATGCTCAGGGAGACCCTGTGAAGCAGGCATCATCACAGCCTCTCTTTACAGAAGGAGGAGGAGAGGCCCCGAGAGGCTAAGCAGCGTGCCCGGCGTCACACAGCGTGGAGCAGAGGGGCCGGACCCCGATCTCGGCCGTCTCACACCAGAGCGTCGATGGGTCGCTGCCGTGCTGCCTCGCCTTGGCTTGGGACCGACTTGGGATTATTTCAGCCGGGGAAGCAGAGCGAGGGGACCATCACAAAGCAGAGTGATGCCGTGCGAAGGGCCGGGGGGATGCACGCAGCCCTGATCTGACCACTCCCCTCGCAGCAAACCAAACCCACATGTCCCGAGACGAGCAGCCTTCCAGCCGCCCGGGGAAACCTCGGCGGTAACGGCTTCGGAGGTTGCCTCCCCAAGTCTCTATTTAGACGAGTTTTTTAAACGCTATGTTCTTCTGGAGAAGAAGACCCCTCGCCCACTGGGAGGTTGAGAAAGGACCCTCGGCGTGATTTCAGGGGCCCCCTCTTGACACGGTGGGGAACTGGGGCATCCGCCGAGGCCCCAGACAGCCAAGGGCCACAGGGCAGATGCAGGAGGACGTGGCGTGCTGTGAGCAGGGCAGTGTAGGGGGGCAGGGCCCGGAGTTGGATCAGCGTGGGCAGCGGTGATGAGCAGGGGAGGAACTCGTCAGTGTTTCTCCTCTGTCCCCACCTCCTGGGCTCAGGCAGCCCTCAGCTCAAAACCAGCCCTGCCCTTCCCACGCTGCGAGACTGTGGGCAAGCCCGGCTCCCTTCGGAGCCTCGGTGTGTCCTTGTCAGGGCGGTGGGAACCGTGCTGCAGGCGAGGGTTGACGGGCACAGGGCAGGCGGTGGCCGGGCGGAGGGTGTACAGGCCCAGGTCTACGATAGGGAGGCTCTTCCCAACACAATCCCGGTGCCTGCAAGAGTCTCACACACGTCGTCCACACGTGACTTCTCTAGTGTCATGAAGAAGGTGGGTGGGAGCCTGGCCACCTCGTGTTTGAGACTGCGTCACTGTTAAGTCTGCTCGGGCTGCCGTCATGAAGTGTCGCAGACCTGGTGGCTGGAACAACAGATTTCTTGCTATAGTTCTGGAGCCTGGAAGGCCAAGGTCAAGGCGTCAGCAGGGCTGGTTTCTCCTGAGATGAGGGTCACCCTAACGACCTCCGCTTAACTTAGCCACCTCTTTAAAGACAGTATACCCAAATACGGTCACATTCGGAGGCGCTGGGGGTTAGGGCTTTATCACATGGGTTCGAGGGGACACAACTCAGCCCACGACTGTAATTCGCTTAGCAAGGGGCAGCTACGTGGCACACTCCAGTCCCCAGGCTAAAACTGAGTGCTGGGGTGCAGGTGTGGGGCAGAACAGGAGATCTGGGGGCCACTGTCCCCACCAGGGTCCCAGCCCAGCGGGGGATAGGCAGCCAGCTCCCTGCCGTCACACTCGGCCACCTTGCAATTCTTTCCCGTGGAGATCTGAGTGGCTGCCAAAGCCGCCAAGTTCAAAGGTGCCGCCTTCCTGTCATGCCCTCAAAGAGCCCCTGAGCAGGTGTCTGCCGCTGCCATCGGCGATGAATCAGCCCGCAGTGGGAGGGGCCGGCATCCTCGGCTTCGATGTCGGAAGGGCTGAAAGGGGGCAATTAGAATTCACTCTGAGGATTCAAAAGCTGGAGATGAAACTCTTCGGGTTTTTGTCTCTGTATCCCCTGCACACACGATGACTGCCACAGGCAGGGCTTCTGAAGAGCGACGTTCTTTTCAGTAGAATTCTTCCCCTTTGCAAAATAGAAAACGCAAGTTCCCATTTGCTTAGCATTCTCGGAGAACCTGCGGCACACCGGGTACTTGTGCTATGTCAGTTAACACTCAGCCTCGCCTTGAGCTGTAGAAGCTACGATTCTGAACTGACAGCTGAAAGGAACAAGGGCTCCGTGGGGGCAGAAGCTTCCAGAAGACTGTCTCCTGCAAGGCGACCGAGCCAGGGGTTCAGAGCGCCGCGTCTGGCGTGGGATGCACTGGGCTCTGCGGACTCCCTCAGCGCAGAAGCCCCGAGAGCCCGCCACACGCGCACGTGAACTCCGTTCTCCCGGGCGGGCGGAAACGCCACACAAAGCCACTCGGTCGTTTTCACTCCTCTTCTTGAGATGTGCCCTATCGTCCAGTTCTCTCTACTGCGGGCTTAAGGATGGGTGAGGGGGCACACAGGAGTCAGGGGCTGCCCCCTCTCGTCATTCGCAGTGTTAGCGGGCGGCTGGTGCAGGGGCGTAACCCCGGGCGGGAAGCGGGTGCAGTCAGGCTCCTTGGTGGCTCTTGTGTCTCAGCCCACATTGTCTCCTCTCTGCACTGGATGCAAGCTCGGGTTTGCAAGGACAGGGCGTGGCCTCTCCGGGCTTTTCACGCCTCCCTTACTGAGTCTTAGCCTTAGCGACCCTTGGACATGATGCCCAGGAGTTCAGCGTCACTCAAAGCAAGGACAGGGTAAGTGGGTGATGCCAGCAACAGGGCGAGCGTCACAAATGCTCCCCGTGCTATACGGGGTAGCCAGGGACTGCAGACACACACACCGCACATCTGTCCCCTGCTCACGAGCCTGCGATGGTGAGGGTAGAGCTTAAACCAACACGGGTCCCTCTGAGAGCAGCCCTGGGGCAGGGGAACCTGGACGGGTGGGGCGTCTGCTCGGGTCCGAGTCTGGGCCACTGTCCCCAGCCTCTGTCCTCTCTGCTTGCTTCTTGACATCCCACGCCTGCGGGACTGGAGTGGCAACGTACCCCAGGTGCTGGCTCGTCCTCTCAAAATGATGTGCCTCAGACACAACCCAGGGAATGAAAAGCATTCTTCCCTGGCTCCTCCTGGCCATGGGGGGCTGGGGTGGGAGGGGAAGTGAGTGACATCAAATGCCCGGCCTGAGGAGGAGGAGGAGAAGCAGGGCGGAAGTGGTGAGTCAGCCCTGCCACGAAAGGCCGGCCGCACCACGCGCACTACGGGCGTGGGGAAAGTCTGTCACCCTCTCTGCCCAAGGCCATCAACTGCACACGTGCCCCTTTGTGGGAGTCTGCTGTCTGCTTCGACTTCCAGAAACTGGGCTGTTCAGAGGTCGCATCCACATTCCCGGGGCCTGTGTATGGAGTCGGAATTACCCCACGACCTCGGAAGCACCTAACCATTTGTGAGGATTTGAGGCAGGACGTGGCATTGATGACGGACAGCGGGCAGTGGGCTCTGAGCTAACGACCAACTCTCTGGTCTGCAGCTTTGGGTTGACAACTTGCCTAATCATACACACACATGCGCACACACACACACACACACACACACACACACACGGAATGAAATAAAACAGAGTTTAACAAGTACAAACTTTCCCTATAACAAACTTTCTATATAACAAACTTTCCCTATAACGAACCTTCTATCTCACTTGCAGACTGGAAGAAACAGTGTTTTGCACCGCAGGCTCTCACAGGACCCCATCACGCCGGGGCATGTGTCGCTCGCACGTAGGCCCCTGCGGCGGGCGGCGGTCCAGTGCAGTCAGGAACGCCAGCTCTGAGGCAGCTGCCCTGGCCAAACCCCGCGAGATCTCTCCACTCGCCAGCTGCCTTCTCCTCCCCGGCTGGGTCTCTCTTTGGAGAGCCCGTCCGTTACCTCTTAGGTCTGCGGCTGGCGTCTCCAGCAGGCGTTTGGGACTCCACTGGTCAGGACGCTGATAGGAAGTGGTGCGGGCCGGGAGAGCCCCGCCACGGCTCCACTGAGCACAACAAACGGGGAAAACCAGCATGGGGGTGTGGGGCGGGTGGGGGGGATAACGAAGCGAAGATTCAGAGCATGAACAACTGTGGGAAAAGGCGGTGAAGTGTCTGCTGCCGGCATCGTCGTTCAAGCCCAGGGGGAGCTAGGATGAGACGTGACGAGAGTCGCTGTTAATAGAGTTTTTCTAATGAGCCAAACACGGAAAGTTTTCTAGTTGTGTTTCCCATTGTACAGATGAGGCGTCCGAAGCCCGACGAGGTTAGTGGCTTGTCAGGCTTGGTGTCCTGTGAGTGTCGGACACTGGATGGTGAGGACTGACAGCCTGTGTGCTTAACCCTGTGGTCATCAGAGGGGGCGGGGAAGAAGGGGGCGTCTCTGGCGGCGTCACCCCATCTTCCAGCATCTTGGGAAGGATGCTACACGTTTTGCCTTCGAATTGGTCACCAGGACTGCTTGCCAAGGAGGCCTCTGGTGCATATTGGGGATATGCCGATGGCAGGAGGCTGCGGCTGTGTTCCTGGGCCTCAGGTTGTCCCCCAAACTGAGAGGTACTGGAGTTTACAGGAGCTGTGGAGGAAGGAACAGTAGAGTCCAAGGCAAGCATCGGGAATAAGAATCATAAAAGCAGGTCGACCATGGCTTACACGACCCAAAGATTTGAAAGATACTTGCTGGGAAAGCCTCAGGGATGCAGGACACATGTTTCTAGATGCTCCGGATGTGGGAACAGGATGTGATTTTCTGTATGAATCCACAGAGGTCATTGGAATTTAAAAATGCTAGTGAGGGTGGCAGCTGTTGTCCTAGCTGTACTTCCCTGTCCCCTTGTGTTGGTGCAGGAAGGCCACCGTGCTTCCCCGGCTGCTCGGCTCACTCTGGTGTATGCCTGTTGTCCTGGCTTAATTACTGACACACTCCTATCCACTCCCGTAAACAGAGAAGCCCAGTTTGTAGGATAGATTATACGCTCGCCCGAAGTCACAGTGAGAAGGTAGACCCGCGTCCCAGACACAGGCAGGGGTCCAGAGCCGAGACCAGTTCCAAGCAAGGCCAATCCATGTTCTTCTCCGGGATGGATTTGGGGACACTGGCAGAGAGAAGCACTTTGTGTGGCGTCACTACTTTATAAAATGCATGCCTGGAGCCACTTTGGCCACACGGAATAAGGACCCCCTCCATCCATGCAGACGTCAGCCGTGCCGGGACCTGGAAGCACCCCATTACATGAGTCAGTGAATTCACTTTTAATTTTTGATTGGTTTAAATAGGATTTCTGGTGCCTGCAATCGGGTAAGAAAATTGGGAAATTTGAAAGGAAAGTAACACCTCTCAACTTTCTCTCAAAGACAAGCCCCGGTGCTGAGTACATATATGATCTATGTCTTTAAAGTCTTGTCAAAAGTCACGCCAGGTGGGGGTCATTACCCTGCCTGCCTAACCTAGAAATCTGAAGTTCAGATTCGAATGGTTGTTCAAGGTCAAGTGTAGCCAGGAAGGGCCTTGCTGGGATGTGGTGGTGGACACAGAGCCTGCACCCCCTAATCGTACCGCATGGCCTGGCTTGGCAGGTGAGAGGCTACACTGCTGCTCCCCTCATTCCCCTCCTGGAGCTGGGGGCCCCCACCCCGCCGCCCAAACCCACATGCCTGCACCATCTTTATGCGAACGACCTTCTCTTTTCCCCTGAGTGAAGCATGCCTGGTGTTTGCTCACAGCTTGACCTTGGACATGGCCGCGAATGCCCTTGATCCTGGATGACTGTGGCTAACACACGGGAATTGCTGTGAGCATCGGAACGATGGAAGGAAAGTCCTTGGTAGCCTGCACAGACCTACCCCTGTTGGTTGTGTTTTCACGGTTCTCTTAAATTTGAGTCGTTCTCTCCTGAACAAATCCTAAGTGTATTTTGTGGCAGGCAGGTAAACCTGCACCCCAAGCAGACCTGTCGTCCTGGTTTCTCCAAGTCTAACGGGTGTTCCGGGATGTGGGACTTCTGGTGTCGAAACTGGGGAAGTTCCCGGAAAGCCAGGGCAGCTGGCCCCTTGCTGTGCACCAAACTCGGAGACTGGGACTTCTCGGGCTGCCTTTCCCACCTGTGCACAAGTCCATCTTCCTGGAAGATGGGGTCTTTAAGAAGGGGTCTTGGTTCACTCTGGGTCGATGCCCCGCTGAACAGAGGCCCACTGCTTGCCGAGTTAACGGCGGGCTCGCGAGCACGGGAGTAGAGGACAGTGCTAGCGGTTTTGCATGTGACCCTCCGTGTCTCCTTGTAAAGGCGTTGCTGGGGGGCGGGGGGGCGGGGCTGGCGGGGTTTCAGGGAGGATGCACAGGAGGCACCGAAGTCCGGGAGATGCTTCAGAGGCTCAGGAAGCCCACGGGCCAGAGGCCCCACCCTCCGCGCCTGTGCCGCGTGACCTCAGGCACGTCGCTTCACCCCGACGTTCATGCCTTTACGCGGTGACTGTTTATGGGACACCTGGGTGGCTAAGCACCACTTCCTCCGTTTCCTCATGTATAAGACGTGATAGTGACGTCTACCTTACGGGAGGAGCGTGGGGACTCAGCGAGGCCAGGTCTGCATGGGACCCGTGGTAGCTGCCTAGGGTGATGGCGGCGGCGATATCTGTTACCTACAACCCCTGCTCCAGAAAAGCATCCAGGCCCTACTTTTAAACGAAGCCCTCCTCGTATCTCCTTTCGACATGGCCGATGGCCGGCTGACAGATCCCAAGACTCAGGCTCCCAGGAGCTGCGGCCGGAGAAGGGGACAGTGCGCTCTGGCTCTCGAAACTGCGCCCCACGCACATCGTCACCCGGAGAGGGAGGAGGGGGCCTGCATTTCTCTCAGCCGCCCTCACTGGCCGCGAGGGATCCAGTCCACACTTCCGTTTGGATCACGACATGTGGCCCGTCCGCTGAAGTGGGTCGGGACAGAGCTGGAGAGGCCGAGGTCTCTGCTGGCCGACAAGCCATCACTTTCCGTGGCCGTCACTCGGGTGTTTGGATTCTGAACCAAAACATACTCAACACAGAGGCAGAACCTGTGACCGTCCCATGGAAAACAAGGATTTGGGGACCACGGCGATGCTGTACACCTGCCCTCTGTGGGTCCTCCCACGAAGGGCAGTCGGGAACACGAGTCAGCAAGTGTCTGGCCTGTGCCTCTGGGAAGCTCACCTGGGAAACAGGTAACAGAAGGAGGAGAGTCACCTTCTCAACCGCTGGACCAGTACGGCCATCTCAGAGACCCACGCACCGAATTCTCCACTCTTCCCGAATTCCCGGCAAAATTACCAAAGGGACGCGGCGAGATGGGGCAGCTACTATTAATCGAGCAAACAAAACAGAAACAAACTCACAGATACAGAGGACATTCTAGGGGTTGCCAGATGCGAAGGAGGTTTTGGGGGACGGGTGACAACGGAACGAGATTAAGAGGTGCACATTGCCAGTTATGAAAATAGTCACGGGGCTTTAAAGGACAGCGCAGCACAGCACAGGGAACGTACTCAGTCATATTGTAATGACTATGTATGGGGCCAGGTAGGCACGAGGCTGACGGGGCGCTCACTTTGTAGGGTACGTAAATGTCTAATCGCTCTGTTGTACACCTGGAACTAATACAATATTGTGTGTCATTTGTAACTGGAACGCTTAAGAACATATTTTTAAAAATGATTTAAAAAGTTATTCCTAAAACCATTTTGTTCTTAGCCGAGGCGCGTCCCTTGACTTCTGCCCCAAACGTGCGGTTTGGGGTGCCTGGGCGAGCAGCTCGGTGCGGCGCGGGGGCCGAGGCGTGCCCACGTAGCACGCGTGAGCGATGGGGGTGGCTCCTGCATTACGGTTGCCGGGTTTGTGGCGTTTGAGTAAGAGGTTCGTGGACTTGGTTGTGTGCACTCAGAACATTTGCTCTAGCGACACGTGTGCCGGAACCTCTTTGTGGGGAGAGGAAGCATGTGGCGAAGTGGGGGGCGTGTGAGAGCTCGGTCCTCGTCGCTTTCATCGCGGGAAGAAGTCCACGGTCGACGTCTAAAACGGGAACGTCGAGAAATAGTAACAGAGACGCGTTGCTCAGAACGCAGAGAGAAGTGCCAGAAAAAAGACGAACGCCATGGGATGACCTTTCCCCAAAAAAGCAGCAATCTGGAGTAAAAGGGAGAGAAATGTACCATTCTTTTCATTTCTTGTTTTATTTAGACCGTCAGCCCTGCGGTTCTATGGGACCTGTTAAGTACAGCACGATTATAACTTCGATGGAAACAAAAATTAAATTTATTTATGCTTTAAACTTTACTGAGGTATAATCGATACGCTCAAAACTGCACGAGTGGAAGGTGTGCCTCCCGGTGTCCGGCACGGCCAGCCCTGTGGTCGTGGTGACTGGGAGAGCGAGGTCCTGGGAACAAAGGAGAGACTGTGATTTCTCCCAGAATCCAGGTTATCGAGCTGAAACAGAGCCGAACCGCTGAAACGGACGGAAGGTAGCACACACGGCCACCGACACGGCGCATCCGCTCACGGGGAGCCCTTTTGCTTTAATTAAGTATGGAAGTGACACGGGACCGCTGTCGAAAACATTCAAATAACACAGAAACAAAAGCGAACGTGCCACGTCCCCTGGACCCACACATCACACAGTTAATAACTTAGCGTCTATCACCCCTCCCTCCCCCCCCTCCC
>NW_006431919.1:18940804-18959707 GCF_000325575.1 Pteropus alecto | reverse complement strand
CCGCTGAGATGGTGCCTTTATCTAGAATGTTCGGACGCTGTGCCTCTGGCCGTCTCTGGTGCGGCGCAGAGGAAGGATGTGGCGATGCACGACAAAGGCGTGAAACACACGCGTGAGACGCAGAGTGAGGATGCGAGTTCCGTTCTCGGTCCCGAGCCGAGCCGAGCGGGGCCGGGGCCGGGACTGGGGCCGGGGCCGGGGCCGGGATCGGGATCAGGATCCTCCATGCAGCAGAGCTCGGCTTCTGTGTCAGAGGCAGAGAGGAAGTGGCGCAGACATCCCCGGTTTCTGGGGCACACAGAGCCAGAACACCGTTTCCATGGAGACCGGGACCCTAGCGATGCTCTGTGGAATTGCTCCTTGGGGCTGGGTGACAAATAGAAACATTAGGATGTAGGGGCCTAAATATAGCTGCCTCCGGGGTGAGTCACCGAGTCCGAGGCTTGGCTGGAACGTGGCGCTGGACCCAGTGCACTTAGCACGATCCTGTGACACTCTCCGTATTTTACGGTGCTTACACTGCGGTCAGAGAAAGTCTCTCCCCGGACATGCAGCCGAGCGGGGGGCCAGCGTTTTCAGTTCCCTGGGGCGGGGCGGGGGGGGTGGTCTCCGCTGTGCCTGGTCGGGGCGGGGAGCATGGGGCAGCTGGGTGGACTCAAGGGGCCCAGCCTAGTCTCACCTCCAGCCACCAGGCATCTGAGGGGGTCGAAAGTCACTGAGAGGAGGAGGATTTCAGGTGATTCCGTCCGCTAGATACCGGGGAGAGCGGGCAGGGGAGCGGCTGGAACGGCCTGGGTCTCTGAGGGCTCCCCCCACGATGGCGACGGTGATGATGGTGGTGGTGACGGTGGCCATGTTGATTAAACACCGACGACGATGGCCTGGAGCCGCGCTAAGCACATCACACTCAGCATCCCAGTCGATGCTGTGTAAGGGGTTTACTCGCCAGCTGGGCCCCATGGGCCAGGGCGCAAAGCGGCCCGACGGCTGCCACCACCAGCTCTTCTTGCCGCTGGATGCAATTTCTGGCAGTTTCCGTGGCTTTCCTGTCACTCCCTGCTAAGAAACAGCCCCTTTTCCAGGGTTTAAAAAGTCTAGTTTAGTGTAATATCAGAATCCCGGACTCTCCACTGGGCTCCCAGCCGTGGCGCCCCCGACCTGGCCCGAACGGAATTCCATTTTCTCGCACCAACGGTGCGGTTCACACCCCTTTACACCACCCTCCTGGTGGGCCGGCTACCCCCAACTTTCAGACTTCTCAGCCTCGCGTCAGACACTGGTCCCTGCAGCCCTCAAAAATCAAGGGGACACGTGACAAGCCGGCCAGTCCCCTCTCCCGCCCACTACTCGGTTTGAGCAGAAGGTCTGTGGAGGCAGAGTTCAGGGCACAGCATCCCGACAGCCCTTTCTGGAGAAGTCTGTCTGCAGGCATCTTCGGCTCCCACCCCTTCTCTTTTGTCCTCTAGAGACGAGTGATGAGTCAGGGTCACAAAGACCATGCCACGACCTGTTAACGAGTCCTGCAAACAGCCGAGCCCCTCGCTTCAGGACGTCAGGGTATTTGGCATCTGTCGTATGATTTTCCACAGCCGGGGCTCCGTGGAACCCCAAAGCATCCAGAAAAATCTCACATGACGATTTCCTGTTCCATTGACAACCACATTCTGAGTCGACTCCAAATGTCACCCTATGAGGTCGAGACTGCTCTCAATTACAGAGGCAGAGACGGAAGCTCGAGGTCTCAGCCCAGTGAACGGCGGGGAGTGGGTGTGCGTGAGTCCTTAGCACCCACATCCTCCTTGCCACAGCACACCGCCTCTCGTGCTGATGGGGACTCGCGTTACCCCTGTGCGCCGCATCACTGAACAGGAGTAAAGGGTTTCTCTAGAGGAGCAGTCTACACTGCACGGCAGGCCGCCAGCCCCACGAGTGGCCTCCTACCCCGAGCCTGTCAGCCCTCTGGCCTTGACCAGCAACTAAGCCCTGAAATTGGGTCCTTGATTAAAAAAAAAAAAAAAAAAAGCCTTCATTGAATGAAACCATGGCCAAGCCGGCGCCCATACCAAACTTGTCTCGCTTTTCTCCTGCATCAGGTGGTCTGAAGAAAACAAATTCAGACCTACAGTTCCAAGAGGAAAACGGACACATTTCCATTCCGTCTTAGGCGGTCACTGTCTTCTAAGGATGAAGCAAACGGCCTCTTTGCAGGAGAAACCGACCAACAAACGCCAGAGTCTGTCATTACCAATTGCACGTTCAGAACGAGGACAGTCAAGTTCAGACTGGGGACATGGTACTGAGATTTTCGAGGGTCATGGTTTTAAAAGCCAAATTGCAGGCTTTTGAAACTCAAGTCTTTTTTCTCAATCATCAAGAAGTGACCTCCTATGACTTTGCTTCCAGGAGGAAGTGAACTCATCCCGCTTGACCAGGGAGAAGGACCTCACTGACAGATCGTTGGCATTTCAAGACAACGTCCTGCCATCAAAGGTTTCCTGAAACACACAGAATATTTTTCCATTACATTTTTTACCCATCAAAATAGCCATTGTGTAAGAAAAAGCCTAAGATATCTGGAAAGGTTGAATGTCTTTGTTTTAAAGTGCTTTGCACATTATTATTTAATTATGACCCTTTAAAACATAACAAGGCCATGCAAAGGGAAGGGGCCACCTTCTCCTTCGACAGAGAAGCTTTCCTAAATCATTAGGGTTAGCGATGCCAGATTTAGCAAGTGGAAGTACAGGACAGCCAGTTAAATGTGAGTTTTGAATAAACAACGAATGATTTTTTTTTTTAGCGTAAGTATGTCTCGTGCAACATTTGCAGTGTCTGGCAACCCCCGGGACCCAGACGGGGTCTGGGGTGTGTGAGTGACAGCGGAAGGGCCTGGCCAAGGACGTAGAAGGGGTAAGCCTCAGGCACCTACACAGGAAAAGTCTAAAGAAAGAAGAGAAGGAGTTAGATGAGCTAATATTTGTAAGGTCAACTTCTGAAAAATGTCGATCTGTCATTTAGTCAAAGATCCCCAAACTTATCACACCCAAGGGTGTACCCTCATTAAATTTGTCTCCGCCGATAGGCCACGGCTATCCAGATGTCAGCTCTCCACCGCGTGGCACCTCGCTCTGTGACTTCATCAGGACCTAGTTGTCATGGGTCCACCACCAATGACAAAGCTGCGTTGACGGAGTCACCCTAAGTTGTCATGATTCCAGCCGGAAACACCCCGAGGTGGCCCGTGAGAACTCAGTGCGGGTGTGCAGACAGTCCCCCGGAGTATTCTCAAACACTGAAGATAGCTCTAGGACCTCGATGAGAACCCCAAATCTCACACTGCTGCTTGGGGTTATCGGTCAGATAGAGCGCTTGCAGATTATATGAACCAGTCCTGTGTGTTGGAGTCATTTCTTCCTACCTCTGAGTGACAGATCGGTCGCTACAAGCTTTGCTTCCAAGCAGCTCGCCGGCACTGGCTGACCTTTCTGTCCCCTTTTCGGGACCTTCCAGCAAGGCAGAGGTGATGTGCTCAGGTGCGTGAGCCTGGGGACAGACGTGTGCTTTAAAAAAGGTGAAGGTGGAGTCAGAAACTCTGTTAATTAAATAACAATTATAACCAAGGAAATAAGAATTAATTAGATAGAGAAAAATCTAGTGTCAGCACAAATAGCTTTAAACTGCAAAATAATCTTACTCCCAATTTAATTGCTTGTGTAATTAGAGTTAATTGCAGAGTAGAGGTTTGGTTAACATAATAAAATGTTCTTTTTTTTTTTTTTTTTTTAAAATAAAATAGTGATTAGGAAGTTCGCCAGAGCATTTAAAGCAGCTTTGATCTCAGGGGATGGTGAAAGGCTCCGTACGCCACATGGGATCTGGGGACAGACGGACCTGGCTTGTTGTGTGACCAGGGGGAGTCCTCGCACCCCCGACCCCTGCTCTTCTCGGGAGCAAAACGGTAGCGACAACACTTCCTTCTGCACAGGGATCGTTCTAAGAGTTAAAGTGACGCCTGGTGGGCCGAGCGCCTCCTCGGTGCGTGGCGCGCCGGTGGCAGTCCGCGAACGGTGACTGTGACAGATGCCCCTTCCACCGCCGTTCTCGCCGAGCGCGTCATGGTTTGCCGCCTGACAGCCGTGGTCATCCTGTCGTTGCTAGGCTCGGTCAGTGGCTCTATTTGCTCGGAGCCTTCCCATGGTCGTGTTTCACTGGATGTCCCCAGGAGACTGAGTGCCAACGACGGGGCCGTATGGGGACACGAAGCAGATGACGTTGCCTGCAGATCTAATTGGTCGAAAGAGGAGGCCGAGGTCTCCCTGTCGCCCGAGGCCCAAGCAGCGTGACACGACCGAGCCCTGTTCGGGGTGGAGGCCTTGGCGGTGGTTTTTCTTTTAATCGTGGTGAAATGTATATGACGTGACATTGACCGTCGTCACCCATTTTTAAGTGCACGGTCCAGTGGCGTCAAGTACTTGCACATTGCCGTGCACTTGGCCTCCAGAGAAATCGGAACCCTACTGGCGGGAAAGTAACTAAAATTCTCCACTCACTAAATAACAACTCCCCCCACCCAAGCCCAGCCCCTGGCAACCATCATTCGACTTTCTGTCTCCACGATTCTGACCACTCCGTTAAGTGGAATCCACGTAAGCAGCATCAGACAGCATTTTGTCTTTCGTGACCGGCTTATTTCACGCAACGTTATGTTCTCAAGGTTTAGCCAGGTCGTCGCACGTGGCAGGATTTCCTTCCCTTTCAACGCTGAATATTCTGTCGTGTTTATAGACCACACTTTGTTTATTCCTCAGCGAGCCCCGGGTTGCGTCCACCCTCCAGCCATCGTGAATGACGTTGCTACAAACCCGAGCATACACATATCTCTTTGAGTCGCTGCCCTCGATATTTTCGAGTGTCCACCCAGGAGCAGAATTACTGGAGCACGTGGTCATTCTGTTTCTAATTACCTGAGGAGTCGCCATGCTCTGTTCCTGACGCCTGCGTCATTGGTACATTCCCATTCGCAGTGCCCAAGATTCCGATTCCTCCCCGTTCTGGTGTGGGAGCGTCTGAGTGTTCAAAGGCCCATAGGGACGGGAGAAGAGACAGCGAGGGCACAACAGTGACCAATGTCTAAGTCAAGCGTCTAAACTTCTGTGCAGAGGAACGTGGAAGAACGCTCTTCGAAAGGCGGAATGGTAGTTTACTCATCTCGGGGTTCCCAGGCTCTCGATAAATGGCGAGCGGTTGAACGAGCGGCACCGTTGATGTGTTAGGCAGTGGCACAAAATCTCTGCTTCCTTCGCCCTCTACGCCCTACGGGGCTGCTCTAGGAGCTCGCAGAGGGCCGTGCAGCTGATCCGCAGGTGTTGGTGAGATGACACATCCACGTGGTAACGCCTCGTAGATGCGGAGCGCCCATGACTCGCGCTGCAGAAGTGGACATAGCCGTCTCTAGGACCAGTGGGACATCGGAAGCTGCCCCTAACCTGTCTTTTACGTGTGACCAGGTGGAGCCCCCTGCCCCCCTCGACGGCACGGTAGCTGTTTCCTGAGATCCTGAAGGTATAGACCTTCACCCTGTCTTTCTCTGCCCTGATTTTTTTCCAGATAATCTAGAAATTTCTGGTAGTGGCAGTAATTGGTAGGGCAAATGGGACTTACCTCCAACAAACAGACACTTCTAAATCATGGCACTGCAGACAGGAAAAAGCCTGGGCATCCCACTCACTCCCCTCCTGCTCCCGGGCTTTGCAGAAAGGCTCCAAGAATTCACAGAAGGCTTGATCTCAATTCTTACCAATCTTCTCATAAAAAGTTCTTACTATTTTCCAGAGACTGTGGTTTATACATTATAGAGAGTCTGGACTATGTTATTCTTTTTCAGAGGGCGTGGGTTTGCTTGTGGAGGGTTGCTTGTCACTGCAGCAAAACCTTGCCTATTCTTACTAATACAAAGCTCCATCGTTGGCATGATGGCATGACGGCATGCAGTTAAATGCCCTTGCAGATTCCAGTGACTGTCGAGGTCGATTTCGTTTGGGGGCTCTGTGCATGGTCCTGGGATGTGGCCCTTATGTAGGACCTCGTCTTTACTCCTAAGACGTGTCCTTTCCGGGGGTCTCCACCGAATGTGTGGGATGCTCATGAGGTCTTCCCATCCCCCGACGGGCCTTGTGGAATCTTACCTGTGTGTGTGCGGCCTCGCCCTTGGCTAGGTGGACTGCCACGCGGCCTCTCCGCAGCCCATCTCCGTCCCCTCTGGTACCCTGACCTGCCAGCCCCAGCCACTGCAGGAGCTGAATTCCGATCCCCACCACCTCGGTTCAGTGAGATTATCTTGCCATTTTAGTTACGCCGCCACGCACAGCGGCCCAGAAAGTGATCCCGGGAAAAAAGCGAAGGCAAACTTGGGGGCTTACCTTGAGCGTTTTCCTTTTGTCAAGGGGCACAGTCTGGGCTGCCAGTTGTCTAATGCCTGAAAACAGTCACTTCACATGTTTTGTGCCACTTCGCGATTCCTAACAGCAGGAAGTCGGCCCACAGTCACTCTGCCAGCCGGAAATGGAAGTTTTCTCCTTCCTCTTCTTGATTTCATACCCGAGTAGTCACTACATCCACTCATCATTTGTCCTCTTTACCAATATTTTTGAGTTTCCACCTTGAAGGCACAAGATAAGATTATACTTCCCTGTCCCCTTGAGTTAGTCATGGCCCTGTCACTGTCTTGGCTAAATGAACATAAGCATAAGTGACATGTGTCCTTTCTGGGTGAAAGCTTTTAAAGGTCAGTATGCATGTCACCAGATTCCTATCCCTGCTCCTGTGATTGGCTTCATGCCAGATGGTGGAGACCCTATCAGCCCACGTCCCGAAATAAAATATGACGCAGAGCGGAATCCCCTAAAAACCTGAGATAAACGGTACTGTGAAAAACAAACTTTTGTTTTTTTTTGTTTTAAGCTACTGGGATTTGAAAGGTTGCTTGTCACTGCAGCAAAACCTAATCTATTTTTACTAATAAAAAGTCCCATTATGTCTACTTCCCAGCACACTTCCTCTTCGTCCCCCCAAAACCCTTGTCGCCTCCCACCGACACCTCCCCCAGGGACCCCACCTCCCTCCCATCTCCACGAGGCCCCCCAGTAACTGTTCTTAAACAAAAATCTGGCCATGTCACCCCTTTCTGATTCCAAGGCCACAATGTCTCCCCACTGTCCCCAAAGCTACACGTTCACCCTGGCGTTTAAGCCGCCCCACAGTCTGGCTTCAACACATCATTTCAGCCTGAGGTGCAGCAAACCCACGATCCTCACCTCGGTCACGGGAAGCAGCTGCCTCGTCCTCAAACACGGATCCCCTTTCGCCTCACCGGGCTTCGGTGGACGCTGTCCCTGGCCAGGAGTGCCTTGTCCTCCACTTTTCTTCTTTTCTAATCCCTCCTTCACATTGTCTCTCTCTCTCCTCCTTCCCCTTCCTTCATTGCCCTTCATATGTTATGATATCAGAGGTTATTCCTGGAGGCACCAGCTGAACCTCGTTCTCGTTTGTATTACATTTGTCCTGCACACTGTTTTTTTAAAAAAGGAATTACTTGTTAAAACATCAGTCTTAAGGGATTTCATACACACACAAAACCACGTTTGGGTTGCTCTGTAAAAATCAGGTGACCTGACCTTCCCGAGCTGCTCTACCACATGGCGACGATCAGGTGGAGCCGCGGTCCTGGCTCACCTTTCAGGTGGGGCAGGTGCTCTGGTTCACAGGTCATCCCAGTGAGTTCATTTCATCCACGCGCACCAACTGGCCCCGTCCCCCTGGGAGTGGGGTCAACAACTCCTGAAATATAGTGACCTGTCTATGTGCCATCTTCTACCCCACTGGCTCATTAACACCTGGAAGGTGGAACTGTGTTTCATTCACACCTATAGCCCTCTTGGATCTGATACAGTAGATTTCACTTAGTAGGCGCACGCACACGCACACGCACACACACAAACAAGGCAGCCCACGTTGCGGACAGCGAGCTCGCACACACACAAACAAGGCAGCCCACGTTGCGGACTCTGAGGCTCTGAGGCTCATCCTGCTGGCAGAATGTTCCTACATCTCTTTGGGTGTCTGTCTTTGTCTCTTTATCTCTCATACACACATAGCTACCTGCCTCCCTGTGTGTCATGTACACACACACCTGAGCCTCCCTCAAGTTCCCCAAATCAGCTTTCGCCTGACTCTGTGAGTTATTTAAGGCTATTTGCACAGTGAAGAAGGAAGGTGAAAGACAATTTATGAGCCAGGCTAGTTTTTAATCTTTTTGGCACAAAAAGAAGAGGGGGAAAAAAACACACAGCTAAAAACAACCTCCACACGCCTGAACACAGAGTCTAGACGATCTGGGGGAGTCACTTGCGATGTTACGCATTTGGGCGACAGCATCCAGCACGTCGAGTGGAACGCCAGGCTATTCACGTGGGTACTTTGTGGTGGTTACTCAAGTTTGCGTTAAATAAGGACAGAATTCTTTTTTAATTACTCACTTTTGCTCGTCTGGATTTGAAGTGATGGAGGAAAAAAAAAAGAGACAGCAGCAGTTGTTTTTGTAAGTTTTTTTTTTTTTTTTAACTCTCAGAATGTATTTTTATCTTTCTCCTGGAGCTGTTTCGTCTGGGCGTTGTGTGAAGCCTTACATAACGAACCATCCTGTGATAGCATTTTCCTTCCTCAGGCTTCAGAGGGCACAAGACTTTCACAGCTGAGACGGATTAAGTGGAAGCTTTAATTGTCAAGACGCCATGCTAATAACGCAACGAAGGCTCCGAAAAGAGCGAATAATAAAGGCTTGCAGGCCTCACAGGTACCCTTTGTTCCCACTGCTTATTGCAATAAAATACACATAACGTAAAATTTACCGTCTTGACCGTTCTCGCCGTCCAGTTCGGGGGTATATCGAGTGCGTTTCCACTGCTGCGTGACCATCGCCACCATCCAGCTCCGTGAATCTTTTCAAAATCTTCCCAGACGGAAATTCTGTCCCCATTAAACACCAACGCCTCAGTCCCTCCCCCAGCCCTGGCCATCACCCTTCTCCTTTCTGTCTCCATAAATTTCACTGCCCTAGCAGCCTCGTGTGACTGGAATCCGACAGTATTTGTCTTTTTGTGACCGGCTTTTCTCACTCAGCACAATGTCCTCAGGGATCATCCGTGTGTCAGAATGTCCTTCCTTTGGAAGGCTGAATAAAATTCGTATGTATTCACCGTGTACACAGCCACAGACGGCTAATCCGATCATCCGTGGCTGGACAGTTGGGCTTCTTCCATGTTTTAGCTATTGTGAATAATGCTGTTAGGTAGAGATGTACACATGTCTCTTTGGGACTCTGCTTTCAGATAGGGGCCCAGAAGTGGAATTGCCAGGTTATGTGCTAACTCTATTTTTAACTTTTCGAGGCCCGCCAGACTGTCCTCCACAGCAGCTGCACCATTTTGCCTTCCCACCAGCTGTGCACGGGGTTCCCATCACCCCACATCCTCCCCAACGTGTGTTGTTGTTGTTGTTGTTATTTTGATAGTAGCCCCTAATAGGTGTGAAGTGCTAGCTCATCGTGGTTTTGATTTGCATGTCCTTAATGATGAGCGATATTGAGCATCTTTTTCATGTGCTTATTGGCCATTCATATACATCCTTTGGAGAATGTCTATTCGAGTCCTTTGTCAAAGGCATGCTGTTTGTGATCAGGTCCCCACTGTGGGGTAAGAGGGGCAGAGGAGGAGACCGAAGCGTACTGGGTAGCCCCCTCTTTGTGTGGGAGTTGCATGATAAGCTCATGAGCAGTAGTGGGGGCGGTGGGGAGGACTCCAGACAGAGAGCATCGTCACTACAGGCGACAGATGACAATTCAGATGGGGTCCTGTTGGGGGCCTGCTGAGAAGGAGAGAAGATGGGGTGGGGACAGGAGTCCAGGAGAGGGACAAACTCCCTACAGGGCTGGTTTCAGGAGGCAAGGACAATGTGGGTAAGAGCGAAGGCTTCTTAGCCCCGCCCTGGACCCCAGCACCCCTGTGCGACCTTGAACAAATCGCTTAGCTTTTCTAAGGCTGCGTTTATCCGTCCGTACCGGGATAGTAAAGCCCACAGCACAGGGCGGTTCAGAGAAGTCAGTGAGATCAAATCTACGCAGGGCTTGGCCGATGTCAGGCTAACAGCAGATAGCCTTCCCGTGGTGATCTAGAACCCTGGACCCCTAAGAACTGCGAGTTCAGGTCAGACTCCAAATGCCTGAGGTCCACACCACCCCGCAGGGGTGCAGGTGCGCCGTACAGGTTCAAAGCTTCTCGTGTGAGTGAGACTTTCCGACGCGTCGCTGGCATCACAGTGTGGCCCGAGGAATTCTGAGCCCAGGTGACGTCGTCGGAATCCGTGGTTCCCAGGAAGCAGAGCCAAAGGAGAAACGGAACCTTCCCTACATCCCAGGCCCTGTGGCAGGACCCTGAGCTTGCGACCCCATTAGGATCCCCAGCCCCCTGTAAGGGATTTTACTTCTGTTTTACAGACGGGAACGCTGAGACTCAAATAGGGGGTGGCTTGCGAACGGTCAATGCAGCAGAGATAATGGGACCAGGATTTGAACTCGGGCCTGCCATGACTCTAAAACCATGGGTCTTCCCATTTTCCTACAGTATATATTTGGTAAATAATGTTTTAAGATCTATGAGACACGGTTAAGAATTCTGGCCTCCTTCGGCAGTGGGTGTCACGATGAGACTGTGTGGCTTCGTCGGCCTCTGTTTTTCTTTCCACCTTCTTCCTCTCCTCCCTCCTTTTCTCTTTGAATATCCCTTTCTGTAAAATTTCTTGTATATTCATAAGCCTGTTTTCCCTGGCTCTCCTAGTTCAGGCGGAGGCACCTGCTGTTCTGCGTTTGTACACAGGGCAGCCTTGGGGTGGGGTCTGATTCCTCTGCTCTGCCTACTGAGCTGGCCACGGACCAGGGGAAGGGGGTGACTTCTCCGGAGAGTCAGGAACAGCACAAAGATGAGAAGTAACTGGGGGCTTTGCGATTCCTTTGGGAATCAGCAGAGGGCACAAGGGACGTTCGTCTTATTCCTCAGCTCTAGCGTCACCTCTGACTGTGTTCCATTTTTCTAGAGCTGTCAAAGGTCTACATGGCCCAGGGTCACAAACTCAGATGCCTAAAGGGCTGGGCGAGTCACCCAGATGAGTGACGTGGATCCAAGGATCTAAGAACTTCCACTGCATTATTCCCCATTTTATTGGCACTCAGAAACAAACCTCGGGGGTTTTACTTCCTTTTCAGTTCATTAAGCTTTTCATCCTGAGGACTGTTCTGTGAACTGGATGTAGTTTTAACCCTTTGTTTTCTTAACGGTGCCTCCAGTTGCATTCTCTCAATAGAGACTCCCTTTATTTGCATATGAAACTCATAAGGCTGTTTTTCACTTTCTCCTGGAACTCATAGCCCTTTTCTCCTTGCCAGCTTTTCTCTTTCGATAGGGGCTTGGGTACAGAGAAAGAGTCTTCTGGAAGCAAAGCATCAGGCACGTGACAAGTAGTCCCTGTGACTTGAGCTCAGGGTAAGGGAGGGAATAAGGAGTGCTGGGGACCGTGGACGTGTCCTGCCGACGGGGGACACCTGCTACTCAGCTCCCGCTGGCCCAGTGTGGCCAGATCTATTGCTTTCTCAAGAGAAATCAGGAATTCTGATTTTCACGTAAAAATCTCATTCGTAAATAATGGCTAATTAAAAATAAATTTTAAAAAATACTGCCGAACACTTCTGAGGGCCACTTCGACCCCCCTAGACTATTGGTAAGGGACTCCCGTGGGCTGCGGAACCCCGGCAAACATTTAGTGGTATTTTACACTATTTACCGCACTTCGTGCCGTGCCCCCCGATCCCACGCTCTCCCCTATCTGACCACGCCTGCGGTCCCCAGAGCTGTCAGTTCTGACAGCTGCCCCAGAGCCCCGAATCTGCCTCCCCAGCCAGCCAGAGCAGTGCCAAACTGTGCACTGCAGCCTGCCCGCCGCCCCTGGCCGCAGCCGCCAGAATTCCCGGCCAGGGACGCAGCCTGCGATCTGCAAGGAGGCCCTTTTGCAATTTGGACCTCGGCTCCGCTGAAGAAGATGGGAACGGATGTGCTCACTGAGCAGAAAACAAACGCCAGGAGGCATCCAGAGCCGACTCCCAAGCCCGGGCCTTCTGCAGGGAGACGGAGACAGCAGACCCCGAGTGCGGGGAGGAGACTCTTACCTCCCGTCAGGGGACGTGGCTCGAAGGGTTATTTATAACTAGCAGGGTGTGTATTTCTGAGGCAGCTACCGAGTGCGAGCCAGAGCACGATGGGAGAAGCCACGTGGACACCCGTAGCCCCCGACCCCCAGCTCTGACACTTACTGGCTCTGTGGCTTTCGTTTGACATTCAGCAGCTGTGTTGAGCACCTGCTGTGTGCCGGGCACAGTGTCAGGCACCGGGGAAACAATGGTGGATGATGCTGAGAGACAAAATCCTTATTCTCATGCAATGGGTAGCTTAGTAGTCAGGGAGGTGGGTAAAAACCGAGTTATCCCATAAACCAGTGTGTGACCCTAGGTGGCAGGGATGGGATGGTGTCAGCACAGAAGAGGAGGAGGGTATGGGGTACGCCAATAGGAGGGGGGCTGTCCTCTGAAGACGTTCGAAAGGGCGTGGAGCCAGCCAAGAGGAGCAGGGCAGAGGGACCCCAGGCGGAGGGCATGGCACAGGCACAGGCCTAGAGGCGGTGGAGAGCTCGGCGTGGCCAGGGCGTGGCTGGGGTGGGGGTGGGGTGGGCGTTTGGCGCAGGACGAAGGTGGCAAGGTGAGCAGGACCGGAGCACAGGGGCCAGGTGGGCCATGGCGGACTTCGGAGTTTTTAGGCAAAATTCACGAGTTTTTAGGCAAAATGAATGACGTGCTCCGTTTTACATTTTTTGAGTAAAGGTCGCCCTGGCTGCTGGTAGATGGGAGGAGGGTTAGAGCGAGAACGGGGAGGACACCTAGAAGGCCACCGCGGTCACCCAGGAAAGAGGTCATGGCAGTTCGCGCGGACACCGAGGGGTGGCAGTCAAGACGTGAGCATATTCGCAGCAAAATAATGCCTCGCGATGATGGAGCTCTGCGCGCCGGAAACGTGCACAAAGACGTGGCTGGGAGACTCGGGCGCGGTTTCCCAGCAGGGAAGAGACGAGGAGGGAGAACAGACGGAGAGCAGGGTGTGGGCCGGGGGCAGCTCCGGGCTTCGGTCTCCGACGTACAGCGGGAGACGTCCTCCTGGAGACGGCGTGTGACCTCTGTCTGCGCCGCAGCCCCCACCGAGGCGTCCACATCTGCAGCCGATTCTAGCATCGGAGGCCTTCAGTGCCCTGCTCGCCGTGGCCCCGGCCTCCTCGGGCCTGGCCAGCTCTCCTACCTGTCTCACGTGCACTAAGGCATCAGGAGTCTTGGAAAGATTGTCCTGGGCCCACCCCGTCCCCGTGGCGTGGCCAGGTGCCCCTCCCTCCCCACGCCAGGTAAGCGGGAGCTCCCGGAGGCTGCTTTAGACTCGTCTCCTAGACATCGTCATGGGCAATTTGTGCTCTGCTGTCCCCACCCCACGCGACGCTGGGCAACTGAGGACCCCGTGTCCCCGTCTGCCCCCCCAAATGAGACTGGATCTCCTCCTGCCACTGACTCCTTGCCATTTTGGAGTCTGCCACCTCCACTGGCCCCCAGTGGATCGCACATGACTTAGGAGGGGCGGGAGAAGCAGAGCTGAGCCCCTTGTCAGGGTCACACGGACACCTTGATTCTCTTGCTTCCCCTCCCATCCCCCCTCCCCGGGGCGGGGGTGGGGGGAGTCTACTCTGGGAATGTAAAAAAATTCTGGCCATTCACATAATTTTCCAAAACCATTGTGCGTGACAGGGGTCAGCAGACTTTTTCTCGAAAGGGCCGGATAGTAAATGCTCTCAGCTCTACGGCCGTGTGGCGCCTGTGGCGGCTTCTCGGCTCTGCCATGGTAGCAAACGCAGCCACGGAAAACACGTCGTGAGTGAGAATGGCTTGGCCCCAACAAACCCAGTTACAAAAACAGCTGGATTGGGCTGCAGGTCGGGGCTGGGTTGGCTGGGCGCTGGCCTCTGCCATAAATGTAACCCCATAAATGACGGTGAGCGTTTGGGCCTTGAAAGCTTCACAGACACGTTCTTGCCACCCGACAAAGCCCGGTGTGGGCCTTCTCGTCCCCTCCCCATGTCACGGGCCTCGCGGTCCCCTTCACAGGGAGTGTGACAGGCCCTGCTTCGAAGGGCTCAGCTGCCCTAGGAGGTGTTTGGTCACAAGGCGGGAGGGGACAAATTCGAGTTATCACACTGACTGGAAGAAGGACTAGTGACTAGAGGCCAGGGGGACCGAACACCTTGTCATGTGTGAGACGGTCCCTTGTGACAAAAACGTGTCCCTTTCCCGCAATGCCACAGGGCCCCTGTGAGAAATCCTGTCGTGGCTGCCAGCTGCGTGGGGACGGGATGGGAAGACAGCAGGAAGCAAGGGGGGGACACACGGCCCACAGAGCCAAGGACGAGCCCAAAGCAGAAGAAGCCTGGGGTGGCTCAGCTGTGCCTCCACGGCCAGGCCTCGGGGACAACGCACTGACCTGCTGACCTTTCTCCTCTCGAGTCTCCAGTAGCTGCCTTGCTCTGGGTCACGTGAGTCTCTGAGCCCCCAGGGCACCCGCCCCCTCCAACGCCAGGTCCCGCTGGCTGCCCTCTGCCCTGCGCTCCGCCTTCACCCTCTCAGCTAAGGGCACTTTTTCCCACGATGGCGCAGGAAGTTTCTGTCAAAATCCATTAGCTGTGTGAGCCGCAATGAGTAAACAACTCTCCTTGGTTCCAAATATGCTTTTCCAGGGCCTCAGCCTGACCAGAATTTAATAAAATTCTGTTGTGCCTCCGACCCAAGTGAAGTCGTCCAGTGTCCCTTGGGAGCAGGGGGCAGGACAGAACCCAGACAGCTCACCTGGGCCGCCCTCGTTGTGTCGGGTTGGAGCGTTTACCCGCCAGGTGCTCAGAACCTCCATCCGCACCTTCATCACGTCAACCTAGCATGGGCCCTGCCTGTATGCGATAGTCCCGCAGGTAAGGCAGAGGCACAGGCTGTCCCCAGGCCCCTGTCTGGCTAAGGGTCTGCGCTGGGCCCAGGTACACGTGGGCAGTAAGGAGCAGCCCCCTCATCCTGCATTGCTCACTGGCTAGCGGGGGAGGGCAACGGATAAACAGTTGCTCCCAGTGTGACAAATGCATAGAAGTGGCGGCCAGAGGCAGGAGAATTTGCCCAGCCTGGGGAGAGTCTCAAGCTCTACAGCAAAACAACTTTTCAATGGTTGTTGTTCAAAATAATATTTGCTCATGGTTAAAAAATTGGACAGGGCAGAAGGATTTATCCTGAAAACCAAGCGTCAGGAGGAAGCAATTCTTGAGCTGAGTTTCGAACATGAAGTAAAAGCTGAGTAAGGATGGCCGGGGGGGAGGGCACGGCGCGGGCAAAGGCATGGAGGCAGGAGTGAGCGTTTGGAGAATAAGGTGCCGGGCTGTCCCACCATGTCGGGAAGGGAGTTGGGGCGAGCCTGGAGGGGCAGACCTCCCAGGCCGTGCTGGAGTGTGGACAGCACCCTGTGGGGGGCCATGGAGGGTGTATGACTGTGGTCCTGCGTGCACACACGTCATTACCTAGAGACACTTCTGGCTGTGCAGGGCGCCGGCACCTCGTGGGTGGGCAGAGGCCAGGGGTGCTGCTGAATGTCCTCCGGCGTCATGGACAGCTCCCCCCACCTCGTGGGTGGGCAGAGGCCAGGGGTGCTGCTGCTCGAACTGGTGTCATGGACAGCTCCCCTAAAGCGAAGAATTTTCTAGGACAACACGTCGAGAGCGCCGAGGTTGAGAGACCTGGTTCAGGGCAGCGGTCATCCAGCTAGACCAGCTCCGGGTGGTCCCTCCAAATCCAGCCCAAAGCCCGTCGGTTCGGGGAGGCGGCCTGGCGGAGCCTGCACGTTAGAGTCGGAGGTGGTCCCCGGCGTGGACCGCCCAGGCCAGTTGCAGTGTGGAGACGGGGAGTCTCCTAGGCCCGGCGTGGTCACTGTGGCTGCCTCGAGCAGGACACCTGCCACTTCACAGACGGAGGCTCAGCCTCCGGTGCTCAGGTGCGGGTGGGGACATCTACCCGCGGAGCGCGCCTGACAGCATCGCCCCACAGACGCGAGACACACGGGGCCACATTCGTCCCCCTTTTTCTCTGGAAACCCGGAGACTTGACGTCTGGGTGGGAATTTGACTAGGTGACCTCAGGGCCCTGTGACCGGAAGGTCTGTGCCTTCATTTCTTCTCCCGACCTTCGAACTCTCACTCTGGTCCAGAATGTGGTCTCCAAAATTTATTTCTTACCTGCTTGTAATTTTTAAAAATTGACTTTACCGAAGTAAGGTTTGCACAAAATAGAACGAGCCTATTTGAAGCGTACAAATGGATGAGTTTTGACAAATCAATAAACCCACGCGTCTATCACCATAATCAAGGTAGAGAGCGTTTCTGTCACCCCAGAAAGCCCCCTGTGCCCTTGGCAATCGGTCCCCCTCCCCCCGTCCCCGAGGCACCCCTGATCTGCTTTCTGTCGCTGGCGGGGGTTTCGCTTTGTGGAGTCATCGGTCTGTGCTCTGTGTCTGATCTCCATCAGCACACCGGTCCTGGGATTCAGCCACGTGGCTGTGTATCAGCAATTGCTTCTTTTTAATTACTGGGTGGTATTTCTGCACGGTGTATCTGTTTGTTTATTCAGTCACCTGTGGATGGACATCTGGTTCGTTTGCATTCTCATTACCGGTAAGGCGGCTGCGGGCATTCAAGTATTGCTTAAAGTATTTCAGGAGTTTCCCGTGATGCCTAAATCAAATTTAAATTCCCTTCGATGTCCCCTAAAGTCCCCTCTGTGGTCTGGATTCTGCCCACTGGTCCCGCCTCGTTTGTCCACTCTGCCTCTTACTCCCTAACCCCGCACCCTTCTGTCCCTCCCATTAGCCAGAACCGGCAGAGATGCCCTCACCCCGCCAAGACCCTGCTGGCTCCGAACCAGCTGAGCCAACTGGCCGGCTGCCTGGGCTGGGCCTTAACCTTCTGCAATCATTAAATCAAACCGATACTTGAATACTAATCTCTAGTGAAGCATTTTATTTGTGCTAAGCCCCTAAGCACTTCAGCCTGACTTTTCCTCGAGGCCTGCCATCCCGGGAGAGCTAAGAGGACCCTCCTTGATCCTTTCTGATTGAAATCCCCCAAAGGCCAAGGGGTGAGGCGTTTCTAATGACTCACTCAACCATGTGACAAGTCATGTTTTAACCCCGCAGTGATCACTCTCACCCCTAGCGTTAACAGAGGTTGGAAGAAATGACGTTCTCAGGCTTCGTGCATGTGGCAAGCCTAACCAACTTTTCTGGAGCACCTATCACACCTGGGTTAGCAATTTCACATGTTATCAAGTTTAATCCTCAAGAAAAGCCTGCGAGATGTGGATGTCTTCTTTCCTGGAGGGAAGACAGTGTGTGTGTAAGACAGAGCGTCCCTGGCCAGAAAGTTTTATATGACAGTCTGCCTTTATTTTTCATTTCGAAATGTTTATCTCAGTAAATCCCAAACGTGCTTTCTGCTTTCCAGTCACGGCAAATGACATTCTTTGGGTCATTGCAGGCACAGATATTCAATGCCCCTCCCCCCCGATGAAAACAATGAAAAACATCACGTGATGTCTGAAAACCACCCCGACTTGGAAGCACCGATGGGCTCAAGTGGCAGAGAGAAATTGAAAGCATCCACATCCCTGAGAGCATCTGTCATTTCCACGTGGGAATCCACAAAGTGGTTGGGAAGGACCGGGGGGTCAGGAACCACGGACATCCTCTCACGTTGAAATGAATCTCAAAGGGGAAGTCAGATCTGAACTCACGCTCCTTCGGAGAAGGCTGCCTTGGAGCCGAACGAAGCCGGAGTGGGGGAAAGGAAGGGGAACAGTCCTGAGAAATCGTGGCTCTAGACCAGCACTCTCATGGATCTGTGTCTTGGGAAGGCAGAGGCCAGGCGGGCTCAGGAACCTTCAGCCGTGAGCTGGACATGAGGTGGTTCTGACCGGCAGGGCCCCAGGCTCCTGGAGAAGCGAAGGCAAAGTCTCCTATGTTACTGGGGACCTCTCGCAAATAATTGTTCAAGGGCAATGGACAAAAAGCCATCGAAGGTAACTGGACATATAAGGAAACAAGATCCGTGAAGGAGAACCAAGAGACAGTTTCAGTTCAAGTTCAGGGCCAGGGTAAGGAACAACAACCACAGAGAAAAGCAGGAGGCAAGGGGGACCCCGCTCTGGTGTCTGAGTTGGTCCGCGTATAAGGACTAACGGGAATCTTCTGTGGGACGCAGACTGGACCTATCAGCAAAGACGTGATGCCTTTGCCGGCTGTGGGGATACGTAGTCCCCGGCTCCTGGCGACCACCTCGTCAGAGTGTGAGGAAGTCTTACCTAAGGGTGGAGCCGGGTTGCCACAAGTGGAGGTGTGAGCAGACTGGAGTCGTTCCTGTTTTTGACTTCTGGATCCAAATGTGAGTGAAGCAGGGCCACACTTATACCTTCCCAGCATTTAAGTCAGCTTATGTGGCTGAAAGAAGTTTCTGTCGATGGCAATTGCAAGAGTCTTAATAACTGAGGATACTTTATCAAATTTGGCTCCAACAATCCATATATTATCCATTCATCCACTCATCCACCCATCCTCTCATTTATCCATCCATTCACTCATCTACTGGTCTATCCATCTACTCATCCATTATCCATCCACCCATCCACCCACC
>NW_006431919.1:18939491-18940648 GCF_000325575.1 Pteropus alecto | reverse complement strand
AAACTCCGCCTCAGAGTTGGCCCCATGGGGAACCAACCTACAGCATTATCCATCCATCTATCTATGCAGTCATCCAGTCAGCCATCCAGCCAGCCATCCAGCCAGCCAGCCATCCTTCCACGAAAGTTCACTGAACCCCTGATATGTCCTAGAGACTCTAAAAGGAAGAGAGTGCCATCTCCCAAGGATGTCCAAGGGGACATTTTAGAACTTCTATTTCTGATTCATTTTTATCTCATCCTTTTTTATTTCTATTTCGCGTGTGTGTTTTAAAGTATAAAACATGTCCGTGCAATAATAGTGCGAGCGTACAATATGTGAAGGTAAAAACACTATAAAGGAAATGCTCATTTTTGTTGCTGTTGCTCTTTTTTTAACTAATGTCTCTGATCGAAAATCTTCAGATCGCATGGGGACAATAAATACCAGGAGCCTCCGGGAAGCTGCCCGGCGCGCCCACACACCTGGGTGCCCTTCCCTGTCGAGGCACTTATAATGCCTTATGGTGATCTGCGCATCGTGTGTCACGTTGAAGGCATCAGGCTCCGAAGCCAGACCACGAGGCTTATGTTCCAGCTTGGCTGCTTACTACCTGAGTGACCCAGACACGCAGCCCCTTGGGTCCCGGCCATGGGGATTCCACAAGCTAACACGTGAGAAGGTCTTAGACGAGGACCACAGGGCTCGGTAGCGTACAGTAGCCGCAGCAGCCTGGCCAGGCGGGGACAGCGTGGTCTCCCCAGGGCACGCTGCACCTAGTAGACAGGTACACAAGAGGACGCTGATAGAACCTAGAGGTGGGTATAAGAGCTTCTCCCCCAGACAAACACCAGATGCCTCGCCAGCAAGTGGAGAAGCGCCCTTCGGGAGCTGTCCCTTCGTTTAAGCCCAGAGATGCAGGTGGGGCAGCAGAGCCATTTCATCCTGTCTCAGGTGTGTGTTAGAAGCTTCTAGCAACCAAGAGCTCGGAAACAATGCTGAGAAGAAATGACCATAATTTTAGCAATATTTCGACAGCTATATTAATAGACAATAATTTTTTTTTTTTTACCAGCCACTGTTTGTGGCCAAACAGATCAGCCTTCAGTTCTGTAAGGATAAGGGACAGCAGAGATGGAGAAATCACCTGTTTTCAGGAAAAATCCTGAAGAAGAGCT
>NW_006431919.1:18930770-18939454 GCF_000325575.1 Pteropus alecto | reverse complement strand
CCTGACTTTATCATGGTCTTGGCCAAGCCTCCTTCCTGTTGCTCTGTGGCAATCGTACCTCCTTTTCCAGTTCGAGCTGCAGAATTATTCGAGGGGCACAAAATGCGAGACAGCCTAAGGAGCAGGTGGACCCCGTGGCCTGTCAGGCTCTCGCTGTCAAGACTGGAAACAGGAGCCTCAGGGACACGAGGGCCAGGCGGGACACGAGGAACCTGGCCAGCTGTTCTCTCCCTGGTGAGTACTTATGGGTCCATGTGCCGCTGGACCAGTGTGCTGCTGTTAACCACAGCTTGCAGATGAAGACAGGAAGCCGCTTCACGTTCACAAATGAAGATGCTCATCATTTAGTGACCGGTTCCTGGGTTCAGGGAGCAGGGCCAGCACCGCACCCCCGCCGGAGGGGCGTATACGTGGGGCGAGCAGGCCTGGACTTGCGCCTCTTCCTGAGTGACATCAACCCACCTCCGCTCGGTGAAACGGACAGATGCTCTCCGATGTTTAGATACAGTTATTTCATCAAGGAGAATGAGAAGGGACGTTGGGAGGGAAGACAGTGAAGTAGTTGATCAAGAAATGATTTCTAAAAAAAACAAAAAAGCCGTGCCCAGGATGGTTTTATAATCGATAATAGAGTTGAATATTTGCCAACGGCACTTCTGCGACAAGGCGATTTTTCTGATCTATGCAAAGAAGACACATTTTCGGAGCCACGCCACGTGGCAGTCAAGTGTTCTGACTTGGCGGCCAGACAGCTGGAAATTCAGTCCTGTCCTCATTACTTAGCTGACACAAGTGAATTGACGTCTCTGCACCTCTGGGATTACAGTCCTACTTAATGCAAGGTGGCGTTTGAGGAGTCCATAAAATTAAGACGCTTCCGAGCTTAGTGTACTAGTACTTAGTACCTGGCATAGAGTAAACGCACAATGAACAGTAGCTTTAACCGGAAGATCATCTGTCAAGGGTCTCCTTGCCAACCAACTAGGTCTTTGTGGATCATGGAGCTGACTAGCAGGTTTTCAAGGGCAGGAACCCTTTGGGGGTGAGGGTCCCCTGGGTGTTGGAGCCTCCCCAAAGCGCCTGGTGGGGGAGGGGAACACAGGGGAAAGGCTTCTCCGCCGGGGCTGGTGGCCCCTCTGCCGCCTGATGCGAAAGCACTGGGGAGCCGTCACAGCTGCCCGTGGGCCACACAGGAGTGAAAGCTCCGGGGGAAACAGCCACCGGACTTGGGGGGACTGCCCAGAACTTCATTCTGTGCTCATCTCTCTGAGTCAAGGCTCACCTGGCAGGCGGCGGCTGTGGCTCTAACCAACCCACTGGTTCAGACGTCGAGGGCTGTAGGAAGCTGGGGGCGAGGCTGAGACTTGAGCCCTCGCTCCTGATTCCTCTTTGCCAGCTGTGCTTCCGAGCCGGCGCCTTTGGTCCGCTGGAGAGACGGCCGACAACGGCTGACCGACCGACCGACGTCGCTTTGATCGTTTTTATGTCTCAAGTCAGGTGTCGCGTTTCCCGTCCTCTCTCATTCCCAGTCTGTGACCCGTAGATTCAGAGCTGCGAATTAATGTGCAACGTGATCTCATTCAAAGGTTTTCTCCTTTCATTTGGGAGGTTAAAAAGCTCTAAATGTTTTAGGGTTTAAGCTTTGATGAGGTTTAAAGACTGTCGTCTTCCTACGAAAGAGCCCGGCCCGTCTCGACCTGCTTTCGGCCGCCGGGGCTGCCAGCAGATGAGATGTCTGGAGCCAGCCCCCGGGTGTCCCGTGCCGAGCTGCCTTACCCCGCCCCGCAGCCACCACCGTTTGAGCCTCATGTGCCCAAATCCTTTGCGGCCTGGCTCACGGCCCTCTGCCCTCTGCGCCTGGCTCCGGGCCTCAGTTATGGCTCTGTTCTCCCTCCCTCAGTTCACTGCCTCCGGATGGCCTCCTGGCTTAGGAAGTCCCGCCCGAGCATCACCCTGAGGGGCAGCCCCGGTCTAGGCATGAACGGATCTCGTGCGGGAGGCCGTGACCAATGTGAAGGCGGGGGGGTCCCTTCTCCTCTGGGGCAACTTCTGTGGTTTTCCTAATTTTAGTTAGCTCTATTTTCAGCTGGATGATGATGATAAGAAGAGCCGATGTCCCTTTGTAAGGCAGTGCCCTGTGCTCTTCGTACTCAATCTGTTATTTAACCCATCGACGAGGGAGAAGCCATTTCATTCTCCGTTTTCCGGATGAGAAAACTGAGGCGCACGTATTCTTCGCCGGCATCCCGGGCGTGTGCTCTGAGGAAACCGGACCCCGGCCGATCCTTTGTTTCTCTCTCAGCATCCGTCACAGGATCTGTCACAGGACCTGGCACAGACGTTCAATATGCAATTTCTGGTTTATCGATCTACCAGTCAACAGAATGAAACACATGTCCCCCAGAGCCAATCTTCATGCCTCCCCAGCGGGGTGAATTAGGTCATGGAGCTTGGAGCCCCAGCCGAGTTTGACCAGCCTGTCGGACGAATGGTTTTATGTGGCACTGCCTGAGAGGCACAGGGACAGGTCAGCTGGGGCACAGCTGTGTGGCTGAGCCGGGCTGAGCTGTGCCGCTCTGTGGGGCCGGGAGCAGAGTCTTGCTGGGGCCCAGGCTCCCCCTCATCTGGTCTTAGCACCCTTGATCATCCTTTGTTCTCTCGCCCCACGAATGCCTTAGGGGACGTCCTAGAGCGGAAATCAGTGAGAAAAAGGGAGGGGACCGGTGAGTGGTGTGAGCTGTGAGGTAGCTCGCAGAGCAAGCTCCCTCGTTGGTTTAAAAGAAGTATGATCATGACTTGAGGAGAACAGGGAGCAAGAATCGTGGGGCAGATGAGCACTCGGAGCCTTCAGGGAAGGAGAATTAAGAGCTACAGCCGGGCGGAGGGAGGGAGGCCTGCAAAGACCAACCTGGGGACCCCAGCATTTCTCCCAAGGGCCCGCCTCGAAAGCCACAGGTGGTTCTCAGCTCCAGGACCCCCTCTGCCTTTTTCATTTGCTGCCTTCCATGCTTCTGATCCCTGGGCCTGATCGACTCCATCAAGAAGAACTGCCAGCAGCTGAACACTTAAAACAAAGGGTCTGCACAAAAGAATCTCGCTCCCTCCCCCTTTCATTTATTTGAAACGATTTTCCCCTCTCTAGTCCTTACGGTTCCTGCATAAATTACTCTGCAAAACCAGCCTGCCGTGCGCGAGCTCGCCTGGCTGCCTTTGCTCCTGCTTCAGAACTGCCAGTTACGCTTGAAGCATCTCGAAAGAACGTATTGTCTGGAATGAAACAACCAATTATGCTTTCAGGTTTTGTGGCATAATATCGCAGAAACCAGCAATTACAGAATCAGAGTGGCATCAAATGGGGGTGGCAGGGAGTTGGTCCTGATTATTCTTTAAATAGCAGTTACATGAACTCATAATAAATAGGTATTAAGCGTTAAATGTATGATAAGTAATTCTTGACAATGCAATTATCCAAACAGAAGAGGGAGAGGCGGCGACACGGTACTGTCAACCTCTTTTGTGCACCGCGTGCTCGGTGAGACGGGGCGGAGGGGGTCACCTTTGTTCCGGCTGGCGAGAGGACAGATGTGGGCACCGAGGGGAATTCGGCTGGTTCCCAAGAGATGGCAGGTTTTCGAAAGACCGGAGCTTTCCCCCCGGGGGCAGAACGCGACTGACCAGAAAATTCCATGAGAGTGAGCTGCCCTGCATGCAAAGCTCCTGAACCAGACACACATTTCGGGGGTCCCTTCTGTGAAGTAGCTCGCGTGCACGTGTACGGAGTCCGGCGCACGGGAAATGACCGTGAACTCCCTGGCACTCAGCAGCGGGGCTGCTGTGTACGGCCGCGTAGGTTGTGCACTGCACAATCCCAGTGGGGAGCATCCGTGTAGATTATGATGTGAACAGCAACCCTGGGCTGCTGGGACACGCTCTGACCTTGCTTAGAAGGCACAGTAGAATTCATCCCCATGAGCTTGGGAGTTCGGCTTGATTCTCGCCATGGAAAATCAAATTCCAACGCAGCCAGTGGTTTTCAGCAATATTGTTTAATAATTGAAGTGGAAGGCCTGTGGCCAGACTACTCGAAGGCAAATCCAGGCTTCCTCGACAAGCTGTGTGTCTTTGGGAAAGTTACTTACCCTCTCTGAGCCTCTGTTTTCCTAGTTACAGAATATGGATAAGTAATAGTATCTAACTCATGGGCAGTTTAAGGATTAAATGATATAATGCATTCATGAGTTTGTGAATAACGACTCGTACAACCTCCCTGTTCCTCCTGGGCGCTCAGCTAGACCACATTCTGTAGCCCCTGGGGGTTAGATGTGGCCGTGTGACTGAGTTCAGGCCAGAAGGACCTGAGTAGAAGTGAAGCGTGCTACCTCCCAGCCTGGCGTAGAGGAGCTGGCAGTGAACTCCGAAACCCTGGACAGGACAGAGCCCCAAGACGGGAGAGCCTGGATCCCTGAGACATCCCATGGAGGAGAGGCGCCTGCCCATCAGGCACGCTGAGCAAGAAGTAGAACAGCGGCCCTGCGCTCGGTGCCAACGACCGCTTCCCATGCGCCCCGTGTTTGCCAGGCACCAGGCTACATACACACTCGTGCGTGCAAGTTGCTCCACGTTAGGGACGCCCTGAATATGAGTCTGACTCAACGGCTATGCCTTCAGCAGAGCTCGCTGTCACGGAGTTTTCCGGTCAGCTGTCATATCAAGCCACCGTGATTAGGGGTTGATGGATTATAGCAGCTGCTGTTATCCTAACACATGGAGAGGACAGTGTGGGCTCTTTTTAAACCATGTTACCTTGGGCAAGGCATGATAAGGCCTAGAGAGAAACCAGGAAGAGTTTTACAGTTTGCTCTACTCACAGCTCCCTGGGGAGAGCAGAGCCCTCCACCTAGGGCCACCCAGGGGAAGCCCAGATGTCAGTCAGGAGGCGGAGAGAGAGACAGCATGTGGACAGCCCCCTCTAGTGCAGGAAGGGACCTCAGGAAGGGACCAGCGAGGCGGAGCGAGCAGCCTTGGGATCGGCTGGTTTGAGTGGTAAGTTTAGCGGCTCTGGGACGTAGGGGCTGTCCCCGGTCGTCTGGTGCCTGGTCTTGGGACAATAAGGTACAGGGATATTACACATGAGCACCCACGCAGGGAGGTGGTCAGGGGTGTGGCAACGATCGGCTGCTCAGGAAGGGGAACTGACTGGTCTCGAGCCAGGACAGCGTTTGCAGAAGCCAGCTGCGGAATGGAGCGCCATAGGTGCTCCTGGAGCCACTCAGAGGCCAGCTCCTGAGGGGAAAGGTCTTAGAAAGGGCTGAGTGCCCCGTAGCCCAGGGCCAGCACGTCAACTGTTTCCTAGTTCCCCATTACATAGAAGAGGAAACTGAGGCCCAGAGCACGGAAGTGACTTGCCCAAGCCTTGCTTCCTGACGTCCGTGTCCTCAGGAAGAAGCTTTACTCCACAAACGCCTTCACCTATGCTAATGCTGTCCCTTCTTCAAGGTCTAGGTTAAAGTCTCCTTTCTCTAGGAGGCTCTCCACGGTCTCCACCGGGATCTCACCCGTCGAATCGCACAGGGCGGACTGTCTCCCCGCCTCGCGTCCTCACCCGCTCCTGTCTCTTCACACAAGAGGCGGACCCGCCCCATACATCGGCGCGCGTCACTCTTCTGCTCACAAGTTATCGATCATAGATCGTTGCCGGAACGGCCCCAAATCTGTCCACACTTCTCTGTATCCATGTCTCTGGGTAGACTCGTCCCTGGGGTAGGGACTTACCCTTGAGTACTCTGACTCGAGGCTTTTCCAAGTGACTTGCTTTGGCCAATGGGACCGTAAGAATGTGATACGGAAGAGGCAGCTAGGGGCAGGTGACGTAGGACTGCGTGGAGAGTGACAGGTTTAGGGTGAGTCGATGGACCTGTGAGACATCCAGATAGAGACGATGAAAAAGTCAGCAAATAAACGAAGGAAGAGGGCCTCAGCGGCGACGACTCGAAGGGAGGAACGAAGGGTGGGTTGTGAGAACAGCCGGTGTCGTGGGAGCCCCAGACGAGGCCTTTCTGAGAAGGGGGCGTTTGAGCTGAGCCTCGGATGTCAAAAGGTGCCCGATCTGGGTGAAATGTGTCCCAGGCAGAGAGGACTGGAAATTGCACAAGTTCAATAAATTTGGGCATCGAAAAGGAACCCAGGGAGAGATTAGAGGGGAGACAATGGTAAAAAAATTAGGCCTGAGAGGTGAGGAAGGTGACAGAAAATTCAGGGCTTTGGGGCCATGAAAAGGAGTGTTAAATACCCGTAAATGAGAGTACTGAATATTTAGTAAATAAATAAATACCTAGTAAATAACCCGGCAGCTTTCCAGGTTCTAATTTCGTGTCCTTTTTCACAAAATCCTGACAGTTTGAAACCTTTATTCCCACTGTATGCAGTTCCTGGCACAGAGTAGGCACTCAGTCAATTTTCTTAACAGAAAACATGCAAGAATAAATAAATTTTTAAAAAGGGATAAACTGAGGCACGAGCCCAGAGCGTGCGCTCTCCGAAACGCCCGCTGTCGGCATGGAAGAAGCTGGTAAAATAGTCATCCAACTATCGAAATACTTCTTCAGTCTCACCGAACTTGCAAAAGTTTCTTCATTCAAAATGATATCTTGACAGCAATGAATCTGAGCAAAAGAGAAGTCGTAGCAAAACACAGGGTTTGATAGACCTCGAGTTAAATACAGCACAGCACCCCAATGCACCCACTTAGCTAATGGTGGGTGGAATTATTTGAGCAAAACATTTTGTGCCTGCAAGCAATTGCAGGTGCAGGCAGAGAAGCTTGTCAGAATCTTTAGCCAAATTTGGTCCTTAAAGTTCTCCCAGAAGTTGGCACTGGTTCCCTTCCCCGTGGTTTCCTGGAGTTCCTGCTTTTGTGGCAGAAACAAGGTGACAGCTGTGAAGCTGTTTGGCGAGTGTATCCACTCAGGCAATCCCCTCCCCGCACCACCCCCCGCCTTTCCTCCTCAGCAGATGCAGAAAACAGCTGAATGGAACTCTTAAACTGACTATTTCAGGGACTTCCTAGATCGAGACCAGAACCTCAAGAACGCTCTGTCCATTATACCACTTATTCATCCCATTTTTGGGAATCTCTGAGCTCTGTGTCAGGCAGCGAACGTGGGCACAGCCTTTACCCTCACAGAGCTTACGACTAGTTATGTGGGCAATCGTTACGCCATAATGATGATCAAGGCTGTGAATAGAAGGTACGGGAGGTGCTAACTTCAGCGTTAGGATCAGAGATTTCTCTGGGGAAACACATTTCAAACTGAGTTTGGAACGATGAGTAGAAGTTGACCGTGTGTGCCGGGTCAGGGTGGCGAGATGCAGAAACCACCCCACACAAAAGGACATACGAGATCCTGGAGTGGGGAGGACGTGACTTGTTGGAAAACGGAGAGCCGGTGAGGCTGGAGCCTAGGAAACCAAGGAGAACATGCAGGAGAGAAAGATCGGAAGGAGGCATGTCCATAGAGTATTTACTGTAGGTCGTGCTAAATCAAGAGCTTCCTCTGAGGAGTGACGGAGTAGCGGCTAGCTATTGCTGCAGAACAAATCGCCCCGCCTCTCATTGGCTTAAAACAACGATCAATTAAAGATCACGTGTTTGTGGATCATCTGGGAATAACCGATCCAAGTCGTGTTCTGTTGACCATGGCTGTGCTCACGTGATCTTATCTGCACTCTGTTGATCTTGGCCGTGGCCTCTCATGTGCCTGCAGGTCAGCTGGGGGTTCTGATCCAGGATGAGCTTGGCTGGAGCATCTTGCTTGGGGGAGTGTCATCAGCTTAGGACCAGCGTAGTGGCCCAGGAAAGTCCACCCTACGACGATGGCAGGATTGTGAGTGGGTTGACCGCAGCCTCCCAGGCTGCACGGCCACCTCCACCTTGCCTGATCAGACGGAGCAAGTCATGCGGTCAAGCTCTGATTCTAGGTGTTTTTTTATGCCCCTTTAGCGGGAAGGGCTGCGAGGTCCCCTGGGAAAGCGGGTGAGTGCAGAGAGACGAAGCTTGGGGGCCACTTATGTGATAGACCGCAATTAGGAAGTTGACAGAAGTTTTTAAGCAGGGGATCAACATTGCCACAGCAGTAAAATCTGCTCCTAGCAGGGCCTGGAAATGGCTCCGTACATATCCCAGAACTGACGTATCACCCTGAGCCTCCTCCCCGCCCCAAACTCAAAATGTTATTTTTTTCTTAATTAATGAATGAATTAATTTTTACGGTGACATTGGTTAACGAAATCTAATAAGTTTCTGCTGTACGCTTTAACAGTAAGGTATATATACATCTACATTGTGTGGCCACCTCCCATAGTTAGATTTCTTTCTGTCACCACATATTTAACCCCAGTTACCCTGTCTACCTCCCCCCTCCCCTCTGGTAACCACTAGTCTGTAGTCCATGTCCCTGAGTCTCTGTTTGTCCTGTTCATTTGTCACTTTTAGGTTTATAGCCCACATATAAGTGATATCCTGCGATTTTCTACTTTTTCTGTCTGGCTTATTTCGCTTAGCATGATTAGCTTGAGGTCCGTCCCTGTTGTCGCAAATGGCAGTATTTCATCTTTTCTTATGGCTGAGTAATAGTCCATTGTATATATGTACCATATATTTTTTATCTAATTATCTATCGAAGAGC
>NW_006431919.1:18929955-18930378 GCF_000325575.1 Pteropus alecto | reverse complement strand
GTGCAAATATCTTTTCGGATATGGGTTTTCAAATCTTTGGGGTAAATACCCAGTAGAGGGATTGCTGGATCATATGGTAGATTAATTCTTAGTTTTTTGAGGAAGCTCCCTACTGTTTTCCATAGTTCATAATCTTAACTTCCCCATATTCAGTGGACAGACCAAGGGTTCGCATTTCTTAGAATCAGCATAGGTCACACCTGAGGAAGGATCCCAGAAAAAGACTGAATTAGGTTCTTCTTCTCTTTGTGATCTGTCCTAGAATGCCTGTTTATATAAGAAAAGCCCACAGTCTCTATCTTTCTGGTAAAACACATTGTGGCTGAGAGGAAGAGCTGGGTTCAGGCTGTTGGCCATGCAAATAATAACCCTGATTCAAAAGGCTTTTTTCACTTCCATGTCAGTGGATTTTATGGTCGCCAG
>NW_006431919.1:18926868-18928354 GCF_000325575.1 Pteropus alecto | reverse complement strand
GGTCAGGCGTCTGAATGAAGACTGAGCGTGGTGAGGGGCGAGGTCAGGAATCTTGGGCAAGATTTGGGTTTGAGATCCTTGCAGGAAACACAGGAAGAGATGTTTTAGAAACGTAAGCGAGCATCCGTATCAAGGAGCCCAGCAGAGAGGTTAGTCTGGGGACAGTAGTTCTCACCAGCCTTGTTTCGACACAGCATTACCCTGCCCCGGGGTGGGCGAGCAGAGGCCCTTCACACCAGCCCCCCTCGGGCTTCGGCCGAGGGCTAAACCCAGACCGTGTTCATTCCCTGAGTTTTCTCAGCAAGAGAAAGACCTCATTGAAGGGATAAAGGGACAAGGGAGCAGCGATTATGGTGGGACAGGGTGTGACACCTCAGGTGACCGCTAGGAACACTCAAATAAGCAAAACCGATGTAATCAGTCAGCAGCAGGGCTCGGCGGACTCGGACCAGCCTCAGCGCTCGGCACCGCGTGACTCGACTCGGCCGCTGAGTAAGGAAACGTTGGTCGAATGAACGGGCAAAGTGCTACAGGAGGGATGTGGGGGGAGCGATTGTCGCCCAGGACACTTATGCCACAGAGACTGGTTCCTTCCCCCGTCCTTTCCTTACTGTGCAGACTGCGCTTCCTGGCCTCCCCTGCAGGCAGGCGAGGCCGCGCGGTGAGAAGGGACGTCACCGCGCCCTGGCCTGGCCCACCGGGCCCTCCCAAGCACGATCCCCCCCAACACCTCATATCTCCTGCCTGAGTGGAGAGAGAGCTCTGAGGGCCGGAGTGGGGCTCAGCCAGCAGATGGAAGGGTCCAGGGCCTTGAGTTGGCCAGCTGGGGCGCCCGCATTGGACGCATGCTGAAAAAGAACTCAGCTTTTCTCAGGCTGGGCCACAGAGCTTTTGGAACTGTTCGTCATAGCAGCTAGCCTGCCCTATACATGAGGGGCTCAGTACATATTTGTGAATGAATGGCCGAATGGGTGCTAATTTGCAAGAGAGGGTCTGTTTCGTTCTGTTCAAAGCTGGCAATGCTAGCGGGAACCTGAGAACACTGGGTCTCAGGCAACAGCCAAAGGGAGAGTTGAGATGACAAATCACCAATTTCATTTTGTTCCTAGGGTCACCCAAGGCCAATCCTGCTATCAGCCTGTAAGCAAGACCTGTATTATTTTAATTTCTCCTGCAGGAATAGGAGCTCATTTCCTTTATCCTGCGCCCAATAAAAATGGAAGGGATTTGGCCTCCTGCCTGCATAAAATTACCCCTCGTGCCCTGGGCGGTTATTATCAAGGCACCTCCTTCCTCTCTCCTAAGTCCTTGTTTCATAAGTCGGAATAGAAACTAGCTTTGCAATTTCAGCCCTTTGGAAAATTGAGCAGCTTTGCAAGAGAATCAGCGTGGCAGGGGAGTCTGGGCCCGGGGCTGAGTCTGTGTGACGTGAGTAGTTCTCCCAGAGCTGGCTGGGGGCTTTTCTCCTCTTCCTTGCCCTTCAAGG
>NW_006431919.1:18925486-18926117 GCF_000325575.1 Pteropus alecto | reverse complement strand
TCTCTTCCTTGACCTTGAAGGAGGTCGGGCCGAGGCAGGCCACAGCCTGGAGCTTTCCAAGGAGAAGACTAGAGCTTAGAGAAGAAAGTGTTAGATGTTGACTTTGTGCCAGGAACTTTACACGCTTAACCTTACTTGATTCTGGTAAAACTCTACGAGTCATTCCCATTTTACAGGTGAGGACACCCATTTACAGATGGGGCCATCTGTTTCATCAGAAATAGATGAAATCACATGCAAAAGCTCACACGGCTAAGATGTTATGGGAGTCGCAATCGGAACTCGATGCTGTTCGTTTCTGCTATGACATCTTGTCCTGGTGCCTTGAGCTGGTTGCTTACCGGCATGGGCTGAATCGTGTCCCCAACAAAGTTGTTAAAGTCCTAACTCCAGCATTTACAAAAGGGGGCGTATTTGGAGATCAGATCTTTGCAGACGATCAAGTTTAGATCACGTTAAGGGTTTAGGATGGGCCCCGATCCAGTATGACTGCTACCATGAAAAGGGGAAATCTGGACAGAGCCGTACGGAGGGAAGGCCACGTGACGTCAGGGAGAACACTGTCTCCAAGCCAAGGAAAGCCCGAGGCCACTAAAAAGCCAGCAGCGAAGCACAGAGCAGATTCTCCCTC
>NW_006431919.1:18921581-18925151 GCF_000325575.1 Pteropus alecto | reverse complement strand
AGGAGTGTTTTATTAATGTTATTCTGTAGGAAAAAGTCCCCCTGTGACATTTCAGAGAAGCCACCGATGATTTTGCCTCCACCCGCTCCTGGAGGAGAACATTTTCTTACTCCCAGGCACAGCCTAATTTTCTATGGAGTTTCTTTAATAATGCCGTAGTGATCAACCAATAAAATGAGTAATTATCTTACAGGTTTGCATGAGGAATGAAAGAAAGCGTCTGTGTTCAAGTTCTTAGCAAGGTGTCAGGTTCTGTTCTGCTGTGCAGGGACATGACCGTTTGCCCATGCAGTCCTACTTCATGCTGACGAAACATTTACGAACCTGTGACCCGCCGTGTTCACTTTCTGAGTAGGTCTCAGTCCAGCAGACACAATCTGGCCACCGAAAATCATTCTCGTGCCTGCCGAGGTTCTTTACCTGTGTTTCCCTAGCGCCCTGTAGCATCACCTCCTGAAGTCCCCTTTCTGGTCTCACGTTCTGCAGCTTGTTCTCTGGCTTCCGGCTCCCACATTCTCTCCCTCCCCCCCAAAAAAAAGCCCTTTTCCACTGTCTTCCGTCTCCCCGTCCCCGTTCTGCTTCCTTTCCCTGCTCTGTCATGTCTGATAGACATCGACCCAGAAGCAAAGGCGGAACTGGGGAGGAAACGGTTGCTTTCCTTAGTGGCCGGGGAAGACGAAACAGTGAGAGCACCTGTGGGCTCATCATTTCCGTCCCCTAACAAGAAGTGTGTCCCCATCAAGCTGTGCAGTGGGGCGGGGCTGATCCATAAAAGGACAACATCAAAAGCACAGTCGATGTGATCCGAACTGAAATCCAAATCTGGCAAACGCTCGCTGGGCATGGCGCTGCTCTGAACTTCCGAATGCTGGTCTGCAAAATGAGGATTCAACGCACATTTCCCAGGGTATACTGAGGCTTAGGAGCGATCACAAATGGAAGTCACTGCGTAGTAGAGCTCACTGTAGTAGACACATGGTCACTATTAATATCAGCCTCCAGTTTATTAAACAGACTCAATGCTGGAGGTAATAACAGATTGCAAATTCAGTTTTACCGGCCATGTCCCTTGACATTTATCCTTTAAGTCAAGTTCTTTCTTTGCCCCTGGAGAAATTTTAGGACAGGTTCCAAGATTTCTTCTGGCCATTTTTTGATGATAAAATTTCTTCCATCAATCTGATTGCTCAAATGATTTTGTTATGATGATTAATATGTCTAGTCCCATGTACCAGTCATGATGTCTGCCTCTCCTGTGGCAGGCTGGCCACCTACAGTGGGAATAACAGGACAGGTGTCTATTCTCTTGCCTGCTGTGTGCTACTGGCCCTCCTCCCCTTCTTGCCCGCTGAGCCGTCTGCCCCTCTAGGACCAAAGCTCGTCCGGGAGGAAAGAAATAAGAAAGGATCCGCCTAAGTGACAAAGCCATGCGTTGGCTGGTGTGTCCGGCTGCCTCTTCCTCTCGCCCGGCAGGCCCTCAGAGGCTCCCCAGCCCTGTGTCTGGATCTAGATCTTTCTCCAGTGTCCTCTCATGACCTTCCATTTCCTAAGGGACGAAGCCCGGCGGCCCTAGCGTGGCCTCCCTGCGTCCAGCCACGCCCCCTGGTCCTCCAGCTCCATCACCGCCTCGACTCTGGGGCAGCCTCGGGGCCGCCCAGGACCGACCATGCTCTTCTGCGTGTTTGCAAACGGGGGTCCCTCTACCTGGACCTATCCCCTTCTCTGTCCCGCAGCCAGCACGAGGCAGCCCTTCCGTGAGACAAGGCAAAATGAAAAGCCCCATGAAAAAGAGGCCGTTTCACCTACAATGCATACATCACCCTATAAACAGTGTTAAAGCCGCTGCTGGCCGTTTGGGGGAAGATGATGACATTTTCGCACGTCAGCGGTGCGGAATAGGATTAAGTGCAGAGCGGTTTGTTTTTCTTCGATTAGTGGTGAAGCCGCATGTCGTTCCTACTTGTTCACTGTTTGGTTTTCACTTTTGTGACTTGCTTGCTTTTCTGATCGGACCTGGTTATTGATTTCTTATTGCCCGATGAGGCAGCGTGGTGTAATAAACGCATTAATTCTTCATCTATCGTGTATGTGGTCGCCCTACCCTCATTGCATTCACTGTTGTTTTAGGGTTGCTTGTGGCACTGTTTGGTAAACTACGATTTTTAACTTTTATGCCACCAGATCAATCTGTCGTTCTTTTCACGGCTTCCGATCTTGATGTCATGCTTAAGAGAGTCCTTACCGACTCACGGTGATAGAAATATTCCTCTCTACATGCTCGCCTTGTACTTTAATTACTCAGTTTTAATTTTTTAATTGATCAGACATGAAGAGAACTCGGGCATACTAAACTCCGTCAGGAAAATCATACTCACCATACACACAGACCCCAGCGTGGCGGCAGAAAGCGCCAGCAGCAGACAGGAAAAAAAACAGACCAACTAACGAATGGGACCAGAGTCCTCGATCACAGTTAGGCGGAAGGTTTGGATATGAAATCTCCTTTCGTCTCCTACCATCCCTGCCCCGCCAGGAAGATTAGATCCGTAGGACGGGGGAGAATGAGGCGTCTCAGAGGCAGACCACGTGCTCATCTCCGACTGCCCGAAGAGAGAGGACGAGTCAAAGAACAGACTATAGGCACGTCCCCCGCGGAAGGTCCTTAAGTCACAGGTCTGGCATGAGAGGCGCACGGGACATAATTTTGAATTGGACGTTTTTTTTAATGGACTGAACTGTGTCTTAATAACTGCAAATTACAGGGAAATTATGTCATCTGCCCAAAATCAATGCGAAGGATCTGAGAGCCAGCAGGAAGGGAGATTAGAGCATGTAGGAAAGGTGAAGCCATGCCATTCGCATCCCTCTTTAACTGACATTCCTTAAAAAAGAGGATGCAGTGGAAAACAAGCCAGCGCCTTCCAGACTTCACATGCGTACTTCAAACTGTCCAAAAGGAAAAAGAGACTTTTTCATCTCTGCAGTTATTAAACAGAAATACCAGGCTTCACTCCGATTGGATCCCTTGCCGGTGCCTGGAACAACCACGGTTGCCAGGGCAAATCTTTGCCCCGATTGGCTTGGGCTAGGCTCATCCCTGAGCCAATCACTATGATGAGAAGAGTCCCTTGGTCCAATAAGAGTCCATCCCTGGAGGAGGGGTGGGCTAATGGGAAATGGGAGGGGCATAAATAGAATCCTTCCCTGCCCTTCCCTCTGGTCAGCGAGGTGCCTTGGCCCTTCCTGTTTCATTTACACCCAGTTTGAGGCTTGGAGCACAGCGTAATTTCTAGCTGAAAGGCTGTGTTAAGAAGTTGTTTATTTAATCAGCAGGGAGTCCAGCTATTTAGAAGCTAACAACCCAAAGGAACAGTTTCTTTCCCATCCAGATCCAATAAGCCTGCCAAAAGACGCTGCTTCACAGGCTCCCTCCCAAAGCTCAACCCCGCAGACAGCGTCTTACTCTAAGTGATAACAATAATTCACGATTGTAGACTGCTTTGCAATTTGCAGAGGGATTTCACATCCATTATGCCATTTAATCAACAAGGATGCTGGTTTGAATGCTGC
>NW_006431919.1:18920201-18921514 GCF_000325575.1 Pteropus alecto | reverse complement strand
TTTTAGGGTTTTAGGGTTGCTTGTGGCACTTTAGTAAACTACAATTTTTAACTTTTATGCCACCAAATCAATTTGTCTTACGGGGAGTATGTGTCTGCCCAGCACCCAGCACCCAGCACCCAGCACCCATTCCCGTCTGCCTTCCTCTGGCTAACTGACCGACCCTCTGTTTCCCTTGGGATATCCAGTATTCCCTTTTGGATAGCATCTTGGGTCTTAGTGAAATTGTTAACCAAAATATACACCCCAGCTGCCCCCAAATGATTCCTGACCTAAGGAAAGCTAACCCCATACTTAAACTCCCCAGAATCCGAATTTTGATCAGCATCACACAAAGGGACGTTGTGACAACCCTTGACCTTGGTTCTGTAAGAGCCAGCTTTCCCCGTGAACTTCCTGTCCTGAAATCAGATCCCATGAATACATCCAGGACACGGCGTGTGCACTAGGCACGGTGCTGAAGGATCCCGGATGTCCCCTCGAGGTAGCGCTCAGAGAGGCAGGGACGATATTCCCACTAGAGGTGAGAATGGAAAACCAGGAGTAGGGGTATTGAGTGACTCGGTGTCACTCGGCTGCTAAGGGCAGTGCAGCTCCACGCTGGAGCTCTCCGCCCACCAAGACGGCCTTCCTGGGTTTTCCCTTCCAGAGCTGTCTCTCTGAGCCCCACATCCCTTTTTATTCCTGTAAGGTCACATGTGATGTTGCCCCTTTCGTTCCTGATTTTAGTAATTTGAGTCTTCCTTTCTTTCTTGGTCATTCTACCTAAAGGTTTGTCAATTTTGTCCCTCCTTTCAAAGAACTACCTTTTGGTTTCCTTGGGTTTCTTTATTGTTTTTCTATCCTCTATTTTTTGTGTATTTTCTGCCTGATCTTTATTATTTCCTTCCTTCTGCTCAGTTTGGGTTTGGTTTGCTCTTCTCTTTCAATTTTTTAAGGCAGGATGTTAGGTTATTGACTCGAGATTTTTCTTAATGTTTAATATAGACATTTACGGCTATACATTTCCCTCTGAGAACTGCTTTTGCTGCACCCTGTAAGTTTCCATACATTATGTTTTCACTTTCATTCATCTGTGAGGGGAAATCTGAACTGCTCAAGTTACCTATGTGCTTAGATAAATGATGACATACTCGAAAGAACTTAACTCCTTCTAAACTGGCATTTCTGTAACCACTTGTTGGATACCAATTCAAGTTTGTAAGGAGGAAAAACTCAAGGTGAACCGCAAAAGTGAATCGTTCCTTCCCGGGTGCCTCGGAGGTGCCAGCACCCCTGATAGTTCGGCGTCTGTCCTGACACTTTAATAGCTC
>NW_006431919.1:18919372-18920139 GCF_000325575.1 Pteropus alecto | reverse complement strand
GACTCGTGTTAACTTCCATCCCGCCATGTTTCGCCACAAGTTTAGCCGAATATTCCTTTTTCCAGAACAGGGAAAAGAGTCTAACTTATTTCTGGGTGAAAATGTTCTTGTTAATTTTTGTCTATGTTTATAAGGTGATTTAAGAATCTTGCTGCCAGGGGACTTGGGTGTCCCTCTCTCACTATAAAAGAGTCGAGTGGTTCTTTGGTTGGTGGGCTCCATGCTTGTCCTTCTTTTTCCATTGAGGAAATGGAACTGACCCGGGTGATGCATATTCCCTAAGATCTCCCAGCTGACGTGTGACAGAGCCAGGATCCAAACCTGGTCTGTCTGGCTCCAGGGTCCTTGTTCTTAAACACGACACTGACAGCTTCCCGAGAGAGGCAGACGGTAGATACAGGATTGCTAGGCTTAGCAAATAAAAATACAAGGAGCCCAGTTAAATTTGAAATTCAGATAAGTAACAAATAAAGTGTTAGTATAAGTATGTCCCATGTACTCTTTGGGATATACTTATCCTAAAAATTATCTTAAATTGTTCATTTGAAATTTGACTTTTAACTGGCAACCTTACGTAGCTATATAGCCAGGCTCCGAGCTGGGAAACAGGCGGGGGGGTCATGGGTGCAAAGTGGGTTTTGCTGAATGAGGTCTATTCTCTGTAGGGTTTTTGCAGAGAGAGTAACACACAGAAAGAAAAATAGAAAAATAGAAAAATAGAAATACGTATATATTACTTATTGAAAGTAGAGCAGCCGTCCATCTTT
>NW_006431919.1:18905058-18919359 GCF_000325575.1 Pteropus alecto | reverse complement strand
CAGGGGTGTGTGGCTTTTGTGAATTTGAAGTGTGGCTGGTCCCACGTGAGATATGCTATGAGCATAAAGTATATACCCTATTTCGAAGATATAGCACACAGGAAATGCATGTAAAATATCTCAGTAATTTTATGTGGATTACATGTTGAAATGATATTTGGATATCCTAGGCTAAATATTAAGATTAATTTCATCAGCTTCTTTTTATTTTTTAAAAATTCGGCTCCTGAAAAGTTTCAGACTACCTGTGTGGCTCCAGGGTATGTGGCCAGAATTCCTAGGACATGTGACTCCCGTCAGGGTTTCGAGGGGGGGGGTGAGAACAGTAGGGGGTGTCAGCACCCACAGACCTGAGGGGTGCAGAGAGGGCCCTGCTCCCGGGACCCTGAGTGAGAACCGCAGAAGAGGGTGCTGGGCAGAAGGTGTGGTGTGTCCTAGAGGAGCAGAGCCACCACCAAGCCATGCCCCGCAAGGGGACGGTGGGGGACGAGGTAGTGACTGCCCTGGACTCACTCCCATCTACCTTCGCCTCTGCTGCCAGCTTCTGCCATCCTCAAACCCACCTGAGATAGGAGACGGTACTCCAGCCCCCCATGTGGGTGGCCCCCAGGACATGCGGGGAGGGGGCGGGGAGGTGAGTGGAGATGGGTCTGGAAAGCCACGTGACAAATACCCCCCTGTAAGGAGAGGACATTACCAACTCACTCCTCGGCTCCGGCGTCGAAAATTTTGCCAAAGTGCTTGAACCAGTCTTTCTTACTCCCAAGAGCGTGGAGAAGCACACCTGTGACACCTTATTGTCACTAGCATTCGGTATGGTAGACATTCCAAACTTTTTTTTTACCTGGTGGATGTGAAATAGCACATCGTTGATGCCTGTTGGCCATTTGCCCTTCTTCTTAATGAAATATCTATTCGTAACTCTGGCCTATTTTTAAATTGAATTTTTGTCTTTTTATCGTTGACTTGTAGACATTCTTTACACATTTTAGATCTCAAGTTTTTAATCTTTATATCTTTCTGTCATCCATCTGTGGCTTCCATTTTCGCTTTATTCATTTTTTGATTACAGATCTTAGTTTTACTGCAATTGAGTTTATCAATCTTTTCCTTAATAGGCTGTGATATTAGAGTGTTGTTTAACAAGGCCATACTAATTCCAAGATTGCAGTGTGTTTCCTAGTAACTAATATAATTATGAAATGTTTGAAAACATAGAGATAAGCAAAAGATAAAAAGAAAAGAAAGATCACCGTAATTTATTTCATTACGAGCAATAACAACTGGTATTAATTGTTCCAAGTCCTAACCTCACATTAAGAAATTAATATGATATCCAGATAAGCCTGCTAAAAAAATAATCCATGATCAACATTACATTCTTTCTAATAACCTCCCGTCAAACTGTCCAATCCTGCAGTATATTCAATTTTGACTGATTTTTATCTCTTTCCTTGAGTTCTTTTTCCTTTGCTCTAGTAGGACTTAGCTTTGCATTGCGAGCATGTCTCACGCTCCAGGCAAAGGCAAGTCAGATAAAGCCAGTCAGATTTCGAGGTACAGCCTCCAGGCACGAGAATGGAAAAGTCATCTTGAATGTACCATATGGAATCGCAGGCCAGGCCTTCTGCCCGTCGCCCCCACCGTTCCCCAGAATGAAACTTGACAGCATCTTGTTTACAACAAAAGGCGATATTTCTCTTTGCTGTTGGATAAATCTGTCACTGGCGTGGCTGTTCTGACTTGATTCTGTAAATGCAGTGTCTCTCTCTTCCAGAGGGAAAGGCTGTCTTCTGAGCGAGGCCACATCTGACCAAGCAGGTGTCCTCGTCCTCTGCTGCTATGTAATAAATCACCCCAAAAGTTAGTGATGTAAAACAACAACCATCATAGTATTCGCTCTCATGGTTTCTAGGGCTCAGGAATTCAATAAGGGCTCCAATGATAGTTCTGGCTCAGGGTCTCTCATAAGGTTGCATTTAGATCCGTAAGTTGGACTCGTGGGGGACCGAGGTGGCTGGGACCTGCCCAGGGCCACCTCCCTCCCTCCCTCTGCATGCTCGTGTTCCCCAGGCCTCCCCATGTGTGGCGGTCGCTCTGTGTGGGCCACTTTGGTTTTCTCATACCATGTTGGTCTCAGGGCCGTTGGTCACTGCTTTCACTGGTGACTTTAAGAGTGAGTGTCCCAGCCACTAAGGTGGATGTAGCATTGCCTTTCATCACCTTGTCTCAGAAGTCTCATAGTGTCATTTCCACTGTTAAACAGTTGCAGACGCCCACCCAATTTCAAGGGAAAGTCACACAGACCCTACGTCTCAATGAAAAGAGTACGAAAGAATTGGAAGATGTATTTTTAAACCGCCGCAGTCTGGATGGATGGATCCATGATGGAGACCAAAGGAGTTTACTTAGGGGAGGGAAATGCCACATTTGTATTAAATAATGAGCCCCTGGTTGTGAAAGTGGGGGAAGAAGTCTCTTTTGCCTCTAAACTTCGAAGCCGTCGGGAAGGGGAGCCTAGCTGTGATGTCTCGGTCTGACCCAGGAGATTCTGGCTCCCGAATCCTTCTGCACTTGGGCCTTCGGCTTTACAACTCCGCCACCTAGCGGCCACGGCGTGCATTCTACAAGCGGGGCGAGAATGGCAGAGCCCGGGACCGGACGAGGGCGCCCGCCTGCGGGGAGCCCTTCCTGCGGCCTGGACCTGCCTGGCTAGTGCGCACGGAAGGTTCATCATCCTCACAGCTGTCACGTCTTCCCGGAAGGCGCTGGTTAAAATGCAAATGTGTTCCTTTGGGAAAATAAGCGGGCTTAGACAATGACCATCTTCTAAGTTACCAGGGACTGACATAGGACCGTGATTTAGGCGCCGACTTTAAGGGATTATGGACAGGGCGTCTGCTAGTCCCCGGTGGAGGTTCTAGGGGCTGGTGTTGACCGTGACAACTTAGAGCCCAAATCGTGGATTAAATGGGCACGTTTTACCTCCCTTTTTAAAAAATACGCAAACAGGTGGGCCCTGCTTCGTTCGCTGGGTCGCGAGAGCCACTGACCCTGCGCCGTCTCCTTCCGTGCTTCCCTGTCCCATAGTGTCGCCTCTGTGCCATCTCCGTGCGGGGCTGAGGTCGCAGAGGCACGAGGCAGGAAGCCAGGATACAGAATTTAGAGTCGGAGGGTTTAGATCCCAGCCTCGCCCAGGGCTTCTCATCTCTCAGGCAGATCACTTAAGTTCTCTGAGCCTCGTCTTTCTCATCTCTAAAATGGGGATCGCAGCTGAGCCAATGTCTCATAGAAGGGACGTCACTGCCCTGCCTGGAGTGGGACAGATAGAAAGGGCCGGGGCCAGCATGCAGGCCCTGGCGTCCCCCACACCCGAGCTCAGGTCCTCAGTGGCTCGTGCATCGGACACCACTCACTTTCCCGCCTGTCTCAGCTTCCCCCTCAGCCCCATCCGTCACTCGTCCCGCCCCTGTCAGGCCCCATCTCCAAGGCCAGCCCCAAGCTTTCTCCTCCAATTGGCTAAATGCTTTGAGGTCCCCGGATGAAAGGACCCGTTGGAACAGCGCATGTGCTGCGTTAAGAACCCACGCACGAGTACAGCCTTCTCGGTCTTTCTAACTTGCTTGCCCAGCAGAGCTGCACGAGCCGCCCTGCTCCGAGCTGTCTCATCCATAAGACCCAGATATTTCAGATCCTATTATCTTACCGCCAATTCCGCCTTCCTGCTGTTCCCCGCACTTGCTTCGTTTGCTTATTTACCGTCTTTCATGTTACATTTCAAATCATTTTCATCGGTAATGAAATGTGGGTGGGGGGGAGCACTGTTTTGCAGCCCAGGTGCCCTTTCTGTAAACCGATTAGAATGCAAAGTGGAAATAATGTGCAAATTAGTATTATCTGCCCTCCGCACACAAGTTATAGGCCTGTTCTTGCTGGTACCCATTCCACACACAATGCCCCCAGGAATCCCTGGACTGGCTCACTCACTCACGCACGCATTCATTCATTCATTCATTCATTCAATATTCCATAGGGCCAAGTGCGGAGAATGCAGAGATGAATAAGACTCATTCATTCATTCATTCATTCATTCATTCAATACTCCATAGGGCCAAGTGCGGGGAACACAGAGATGAATAAGAGCCAGCGCAGACAGGGATCATTTGGAATCAGACACCGTAGCTGTGTTTGTCAGCGTTGTCCCTTTCTAGTATGTGACCTTAGCAAGTTGCTTCACCTCTGAGAGACTGGATTTCCTCACCTGCACATTAGACATTGGCCGCCGATGAAATGTCATCTGCGCCCAGTGCCAAACGAACAGCAGGTACAATGCACGACTTCAGCGGGCAAATCTCAGCATAGCCTCTGTGTTCAAGCACCGCAGACACGCAGCGTGTGCGCACGTGTATGCTCTTAAGGGGGGCCGTGCAGTGTGCTGTGGGGATGTGGAATAGGGGTACCAAACTCCCCCCGGGGGAAGGAGTCAGAGGAGAGGAGGCACCCTGGTAAGGTAAGCTCTCTGGAAGGCAAGGGGAGATGGCCTGGAAAGTGGACGGCTGAATAATACTCCTTTGTGTGTAGACACCACAGTATCTTCATGCGCTCATCTGCAGATGGATGCTTAGGTCATTTTCATGTCTTGGCTGTTGTAAATGACACTGAGTGAGGAGTCTACAAAAAATGTTTACAGTGGGAGAATGATGTGCTCAAGTTTTCCCTTTTTGCTGTTATACAGCTACCTTTTATTTATTTCTTTTAAGGAACCCAACGAGCGGGAAGATTACAGGGGAAGGGAATGGAAATCTAGGGTGTCCTGCGATTTTCGAGGTGACGATATTCGTTCATTCAACACATTTGAATTGTGCGCTCGCTTATGCCGGGCGTGGTCCTGTGGGCTGAGGACAGACGCTGCATCTGAGACACTGACATCCAAGCGCAGAGGGCCAGAAACGAGCAGACGGCTGTAAGGGAAACTGAGTAAGGCAGTCGAGGGTGCAGCGGGGTTGGCTGTCATTAGATCGTCCCTGGGGAGGCGAAGGCCGGGCAAAGATCTGAAGGATGCAGAGGAGCCCAGCATGGAAAACCCAGGGCAGAGAGTCAGGGGGCCAAGGAGCAGCAAGCTGGGACCTCACGGAGCGCCTGGCCCGTGGCCGGGTTTCACGCGGGTGGCTGAGGGTGGCCAGCACCGAAGCGAATGGAGCAACTGCCTGGTCACTAGTGGCCACACGGAACCGTTGGGCTCTGGGGACACAGAGCTGGAAGACTCCTCCCCTAGATGCCCACAGGACTCAGCCCCTCACTCCACACAGGCCTCGGCTCGCGCATCGCTTTGTCCGGCAGGCTGTCCCTCCCTCCCGCCCTGGGCCCCCTTCACTGTTCCTCGCCTCGCCTTTCACGGCCAGACGTTTTAGGCGTTTTCTGGGGGTGTGTCTGTCGCCTGTCTGGACTGAGCGCTATGGTGCAGGGCTCTATTTTCTGCTCTTTTCCCCAGTGCCAAGGCGGGGCCTGGCCCATGGCAGACGTTACGTCTGCTGAGATAAAACAACAAAAAAACCTTCCATTCGAAGTAGAAAACAAAATGCGTGTCAAACGGGCTATTTAAAAGAAAATGGAGAACAGTGTCCATCCTGTTATAAAGCCTCGGCGCTCGCCTTGTGAAGCGTCACTCACCCTTGGGGAGCCCCCGTCAGGGGGGCTTTTTGTCAGCATGTGTGCCAGGAGATTTCTAATGCCACCTGATGTGTCTGCTTCTGTCTGCACAGTGACAGGTCCCGCCTGTGCCCTGAAGGCTGTGTTCCCCACTGAGTCCCACAGCCCGGCGACTCACCCACTGCCTTGGGGCATGGAGGTCCCTGTGGGATCAGAGAACAAAATCGCACATTTATGTCATTTAAGTTCCAAAGCCAGTGATAAGTGCGGAGCAGATAAGTGATAAGGCTGCAGGATCTGGGACACCCCTGCCACCACCAGGCGAGATCACGGGGCCTCATGGAGGCCAGGTCAGGACTGCGCAGGGGCACTGGCTGTTGCTTTCACCGAGGACCCACAGTCTTCTCAGCTGCGTGGCGAGGGCCATTTTTTAAAATAACTCCTAAGATAAAAGGTGGATGCTAAACAGTAGGGGATTGGACAGAAGCACAGGGCAAAGCGGGGAGAGTTAAGAATGAGTTTGAGATCTTTCAGGGCTGGAATAATCACCCTCCCCCATGGCCACTTTTTAGATCAGAAAAACGAGGCTCAGAAAAATGAAACGGCTTGAGAAAGAGTTTGAACCCAGGCCTCTTTGACTCCAGGGTTCCTGAACTTTCCACCTCACCCAGTTACCTGCATCAAGAGGTGGCCCTCATCAAAATCTATTTCCTATCAGTCCCAAGTGGCCCTGGCGACCATTTAGTGATTTTCAAGTGAACCAAGAACCATAGATCCCCAGAAGGATGTGCCTGTGGTTCTGCATGTGACCACCAGAGGGCACCAGCACCACACAGCCAGGCGTGGTCCCATCCATACAGGTGGGGCTCCTTCCAGCCAGGCCTCATTGCTGAGCTGAGAACTTGCCCTTTTCCTCTACAGTCCTTTTTTTTTACAGTCGCTGGTTCACAGCCCACCATATGGGAGGTGTGAGAAAGAGTAAGACTAGCTGGGGGACAGAATGCCTACTGCTGGCGGAAGCTTGGAGCCTCCACCGACAAGCCATAAATTAAGACTCGAATTGCTCCAAATCTGACCTGGGGTAACCTCCCTTAGCTCTGTAACATGCAGATTCTCAGGCTCTCGATTTATTTTTCTTGTCTAATTGCTGTGGCTAGGACTTCCTGTACTTCGTGGACTAGAAGTGGTGACAGGGGGCATCTTTGTCTTGTTCCTGAGTTAGAAGAAAGCCCTTTAACTTTTCACCATTAAGTACGACACTAGCTGTGGACCTGTCATATACGGCCTTTATCACGCCACTCCACAAGGATATGTATATCCAATCGTCACATTGTTCACTTTAAGTAGATACGGCTGTATCTGTCAATTAATCCGCACTAAAGTTTGGGTAAGATTAATAAACTAAAAAAAAAAAATTTAATAGATTTTTTTTTAAGCTAGTCAGTTTTGAGATGGCTTGTTATGTAATAATAGATAATAATCAAAAGGGTGTTTTGATATAATGCAGACTTTTTTCTCACTCATTGTATACATCCATGCGGGCTGGGAGGTAGGGGTGCTCTGTGCCATGCAGGCACTCAGGTATCCAGTAACCTGCCAGGTGGTGGCTCCACCATCTTCTAGAACCTTCATCCTCTACAGCCAGCCACAGATGAGGGGAGAGGGACAGTGTAGAGGACTTTGTGGGGTTTGGGGAACCAGGCCTGAAAGTGGTCTGCAATTAGGTGGGACGAGAGCTCAGTCGCATGGACCTGCCTCACTCAGAGGGGGCTGCAAACTGCGATTAAACCATGTGACCAGGATAAAGGAGGGAAGCTCAGATTTGGAGAGCCCTACGGTCTCTGTACATATGTTATCATACACACGCGCACACACACTCACACTCACACACACACAACTGTAATAATATAATACAGTGACCCTACCACGCAGCTGGAACATGAATAAATAACTTTGAGGACTTTGAAAAAAAAAAAGAGCAATTGGTTTTGCATGGGGCCAAAAGGCCAGTCAGCAAAGTACATGCAGTCGTGGTAGCATCTGACTTGGGCTTTGAAGGGCGGGTGGGCGTTTGCCACCCAGACAGGAAGGTGGGCCTTGGCAGAGGGTAGAGGGTCATGGGAGAACGCAGTACTGCGGAGAGCGGTACAAGAAGCAGGGCCACAGAATCAATAAGACCTGGCTCGTCGCCTCTGGAGTGGCCCGCGCTAGGACCTCTGGCCTTCGGTTCCACGAACCTTCCGGTTTAAGCCATTTCAACCTGGGTTTAGTTATTTGTAAGTTAAACAGCCCCGACGGATCACCCTCCCCAATAGGAAACATTAGGATTTTTTATTTCTAAGGAAATAACATCCACCGTACCACCCAAGGTCAGTCTCCCAAAAGCGTGATCGGGGACAGCTAGATAATAACCTTAACGCATCCTCAACCGGCTCCTTCCCACTTGTCCCCATCAGTCAGTCACTCCATTGCCCACTCCTCAGAGTCAAAACACTTCCGTCTCTGGCCCCGTGTTTCCTCTTCTGCCAAGTGGACATCCGAGCGGCATCCCTCAGTCCCCGCTGAAACTATGCTATGCCCGCGGCTCCCACTCCTGGCCGCAGATGATTGGATGAGATGTGGTCACCTGACCCTTGGTGAGCCAATCAGATTCTCCCCTATTGGAATAGGCGACCAGAAATCCCCAGGGAGATGTGGATAAGCCTGCAGCTGACAGCCCGGGACTGGGGACCCGTTTTTAACACTGTGCAAGCTGGAGAGTTGGCAGCTAGACACCCACCTTCAGACAAAGGCTGGAGAAGAGAACAAACCGGCAGAGAAGCCCTACGGCCCAAGGATGGCGAGAAAGAAGGAGGTGACCCCGATGACCTTGCACCACCCACGGGACCCAGCTCAATCTCCTGCTTTTCTTTTCCATGATCCCCCTCTTGGAACCTACTAATAAACCGCTTTTCTCAAATAATTTGAGTAGGTTATTGCTCTTTGCAAAGCAAACAAATCCTGAACGAAACAGAAAAAAAAACAATAATTTATTGGGGCCATTGCAAGACTAATAATATCTTACTAGAGTATCATAGTGTAAAAGTGTGATCAAGAAGCAAATCGAGGAAAAAAATGTCTTATAGGAATGTGGTGTAGACTAAGTGAGATTTTCCATGACATGCGGTTTCGGGCACGTATTAGGTACACCCCCAAAATGTAATTATATTATCATTGTTTCTCACACAGCCTCATGACACACACATTCATGAGTGTGTGACTTTCCCGAGGCCGTAATAGAGAGGGGAAGAAGGGGATTTACCTTGCCTGGCACACAATTGCCAGCTGCAAATCCGTATGACAGATTCTCTTCCACTAAGACCCTTTCTGGCCTTGGCCCCATGAAGTATTTTTCCTTTTCCTTCTCCTGAGATAGGCTTTTCCCTCCCTCTGGGGGACCCAGCTCCACTCCAAATGAGCACCCCCAAACCCACCCAGGCCCTCGGCAGAACCACGACCCTCCACTGTGACAGTCAGTTATATGGCACAGCTTGCTCCCTGTTCCACTAGCAATGGCTACGGGATCGAGCAGGCACAATGATGGCTCCGGAACCCGGGATTTCTGCGGGCGGGATGAGGCCAGAGAGAGCTCTGCCAAGAGGTGGTCAGGACAGAGCATCACCAGCCATCAGGCACTAGGATCTACTTCCGTCTCTTCATGTCGGATGCTCCGTGGCGCTGATGGGCCACCCTCCCTCACTTCCCCCACTGCCTTGCCCTCTCCTTCACCTCCCTCGCCTGTCTTAAGAACTCTCGAAGATGTCACATCAGGCAAATGCCAAGTTGTCAGCGAAAGAGGTGGAGCCTTAATGGAGCATTAGGACTCATCAAGGAAAACTGACAAAAGGAAGTCGGCCCGAGGCCTGTTCGTTGGAGAAGATATTCTGTCTCCAATAAAGGGGAGAAGGCTGGCAGGAAAGGGGGACTGGAGAAGCGAAGAGAACTCCTTCTGATGGACCAGATGTGTCCTGACACGTCATGTGCCTAATTCCCCGCAGAGCTCCAAGACAAATTAAATGTGCCTGATGAGCAGGAAGTGGGCGTGGCTGTGAGTTTTGAAATGAGGAGGCGCTGCCAGCCCGCATCACAATTAAACTAAAACAGTCCCTAAGTGACTCTTGGTCAAACTTGATTTCATGCCCACTGTCGGCAAGTCTACAGCACAGACTTCCCCATGATGACTGTACTGGCCCCAGGATCTGTGAGGCACATAAGCTTTTAATTGGCTCGGTATCATTACAGCCTTTCAAAAACAGATAAATCACGGATACCCACTGGTGACCTCAAATTTCATCATCACCCATTTCAAGTTTGAAATTCGAAAGATATTGCCAAGCTGGAGACATTGGAAGGTGATGTGTTCAAACGAGAAATTTAAAATAAAAAAAGAAATACAAGTGACTGGCCAACGTGGGAAAATGTGCTCGGGCAGAATTAGGTAAACGCTAGTGGAAAGATGAAAAAAGTATATCCTTTTCACTTGGAAAAGTAGTAAATGCTAAAACATTTGATAATTCCCATTTTTGGAAAGGATATTGAAGATAGAAATTCTGCTATACGGTTATTGGGATTGAAAATTAGCACAACCATTTTGAAAATATCTAGACACAATCTATTCAGATTGTCAACATACGTACTCTTTGATGAAGCCTTTCAATTCCAGGAATTTTCCTACCACTATAGTTATGTACGTTCGAATTCTATGGAGTGGTCACAATAAATGAGCTGGCTCTACATAGAGCAACATGGATGATTCAAAAAATATAATGTGCATAAAAATAAGAAAAAGAGTGAATTTAAAGCATGATGGAATTAATATAAATATACCCCGAACAACATTAAATGTTTGGAGAGGTAAATATGATCATGTGAATGACCAGGGGAAGGTGAATAAGAAGCGCACACATCATATACAAGACTGTGGACGCCTGTGGCGGCAATCAAGCTACCGAGGATGGAAAAAGTAAAAAATAGTAAGATTTGAAAAAAAACTAACAAGTGGTTTTACGTGGACGATAATGATGCCGTGCTGTGAATTAAGACGCTCGAATGACTCAATCAGGTACCACCACTGAAGCTTGAAAAAAGAGAAATTAAAATAATGAGAAAAGCCCCCAACTATTCTTGCCCAAGCAGATGAAATACACAGGCTCGAAAACGTTAATGGAGACATTTGTCATAATCGCAGTTGAAAATGTCCCAAAAGTCCGTGAGTAGGGTCAAGATGAAATGAATTTGCTTACAACTATGCAACAGCCTACCGTGAAGCCTTGGACAATAAGGAGGGGATTATATACAAACCAATGGCATTTTCTTATACGAACTATGAAATTTTCTCCAAGTTATATGGTTGCATTGTGAAAACTACGTGACGGCAGACGAGGAGACACGTGTGGGTGACCTGGGATGTTTATTCTCTTCCTCCCGTCAGTAGCTTAGTAAGAATTCTGACCCAGCGGGTCTGAGTTTACAATTAGAGAACAGAACACGGGACAAGGACGTGTCCCATTTCCCAAAAAGGTCATTTCACCCACAGGGAGCGTCTCGTTGTTACGTGGTCACCTCCTTCTGTATCAACATGGCAGAACGTTTTAGGAATGGGGTTCCTGTCCTGGTGTCTTCTCATGTCTCCTAGTCGAGCTGGGCCTGGATGAAACTGTGCAATTGGAATCTCAGAGGGAGAAGGAATAGAAACGAGAATAAGTGTTTGAAAAGGTCATGGTTAAGAATTTCCCAAAAATGATAAAAGGTATCCACCACACATCTAAACATCTCGAAGACTTGCCAGCGGATAAGCGCCCCTCCCCCTGGCTCCCTGCCACCAAAGCCACCTCCGGACTGAAGCAAATTGAAGAGAGAGAGAAAATGCTGACGGCAGCCGGTGCCGGAAGACAGGAGCGAGGGAGGGCCCGCCCACCAGACCGCAGAACCTGGCCGCTGCGGGGCCTCCCAGGCTGCCCCTGCCCCAGCTCGTAGCTCTTTTTCTCTCGGAGGAAAGAGAAGGGGCGAGGATTCGGGACGACCTGGGGTGGTACTTAGGCTCCTGCACCCTCGCTGTGTGCCCTGGGGCCTCAGTTTCCCAATCTGCAGAATAGGTATCGCTACCCCCATTGGCAGGGCTGTTTCCAGGATCTGTGACACCACGTGGCACAGAGCAGGTACTCAGGGGCCATGAGCAAGGGCACCACTTCTTGTCCTAGTGTGCCCTGCAGCCTGACACATCCCAGCGAGAGTGATCCTTCGAGAATGCTTTGGGTTATCACGCTGTCCCCTGGCCTGCCACCTCTCCCATGCTCTCTACTGCTTACAGAATCAAGGCCAAGGCCTTCGGCATCCACAGTACAGTCCCCAATTACTGTTTTTAATCCTTTTCTATTTCTAGTAATAACAGATAAATACTTTCTCCTTGTAAAATATACTAATGATAGAGAACTCAATTTTATATGGACTAAAACATCAAAGTCCTTAATTCTCACTCACCGTTCCCAAAACCACCTCTGTTGGTGTGTATCATCTGGCCTTTTCCGTCCATTTACACACATGCACGCTCATATGCAAACGTGTGTAACGTTTCCTGTGCACACGATATTGTAGTGGGGCGCCCACTAGCCCATGTAGGGGAAGCTTATGCCCCCTGCACACCACTGAACCCCTCATCTGAAGTTCCCACACTTTTACTTTTTAGTGAAGTCCTGGAGTGGCCTGGGCCAAGTTGCACAGGCCTCAAACAGCCTTTCAGACATCAGCCACCTCTTCTGAATTCCAAGGATAATTATTTCGGGGAAGCAAACGTTTTATGCGGGATGTGTGTAAACTCCTGCCTTTGGCCAACGCCGGGGTGCTTCCTCGTGGCGACTTGCAGCATATGGCAATAATCTGGCTGACGTCCCTAGCTCATAGCTACCATTTCTGGAGTATTTGCCCAGCGTCAGATACTGTGCCAAGCACTTTTACACGAGAGTCACCCAGCCAGCAAGTGAGTGAGCCAGGATTCGGAGCTGACTCAGGGGCACGTGCATTTAGCAGCTGCGTTGTGGATCCCGTTAAAGCCAGGTCATACCGGTGCCTGAGAGCCAGCTGGGGTCGGTTTCTCTCGGTAGCCTCTCTGAAAGTAGGCCCACCATCCCCAAGAGAAGACCCCATCTCCACCTGTGCCTCCCATCTCGGCTCGTCCCTGTACCTCCCTCCAGCATATCCTGATTCCCACTTCCCAGGGCCGGCCTCCCTCACTCTCCAGGTCCTACGGACGTGAGAGAGAGGGGAGCCATACCTGAGACTGAGAAGGGGGTGCAGGTGCTGGTAGGGAGTCTGCTCAAAGCTCGAAGCCTGGCCCTTCTGTGGGGGTGGACGCTCTGGGAGCCCCGCTGAGGGAGGCAGCTGCTGCACGAGGCAGGCCGAACTTGACAGTGAGCATCGGACGGTGAGGAACGGAAGAATCTCCACTCTCCCAGTCAAGACGTGTCATTCCCACCTCGGGTCCTGCCCACTCAGTGAACTTTGAGAACCAAGCTTGCCCCGTCTCATCAGCCAAGTTACCTAGAAGCAAATTAGCTTTCACTAAGCCATGACACAATGACAATATAGATATTTATAAAGAGCTACAAGCAAATTTCCATTTTATTACAGAGCTTTTTTTCAGGCGAACGTATCAAAGCCACCACTCCGTCTAATCGGCTCGTGTGGCTGGTGTGATTCCCAGGGCATATACAGCTGATCGAGGGACAGCTCACATAGGGTTTGTTAAAAGTGTATCATTCAGTGGCTACAGGACTTAGCATTTTAAAGGGTTTTATCCTGGCAGTTTGATACATCATAGAATATGCAACACAATTAAAAAAAAAAAAAAAAAACCTAACGACACTGATAATCAATGAGATGGAACTGAAAACATTGAGTTACTGCTTTACTCTATTAAGTTAACCCTAAAGTGTTTTTTTGCTAAATGATGCCCAGTGCTAGTGGCTTTAGGGTGAAACTGGTCCGTTTGTGCTTAATGGATGTCGTGGTAAAATCCCACAAGGCTTTTGGGAAATGATGTAACAGTATACCTCCAGAGCATATGGCATTTATGTCCTTTCGCTTAATAGGAACAATTGAGTAGGGCAACAAGGTCTTAAAGGGAACAACTGAAAATCTAAATATTTAAGGATGCTTATTACGGTGTAATCAAAAAATAGACAAACTCGAAACCAATATACATATCCAACCACAGTGGCTTGGTTCACTAAAGTCTGATAAGCAACATTGTGTATGGAGTCCATCAAAATGGCAGTTGCGAGGAATATGTAACGAAGAAGTGTACGTGTGACAAATGTTAATGGAAATGAGACACGACGTGGAACGTCCACTACGAGCCCACTGACATGCGCACTCAACCAGAAGGCACTCCAGCAATGAAAACGGTGGTGTCAGCTTCGGGCAAGACTTTTTTTTTTTTTTTTTAATCAAAATTGCCTTTCATATGCTTATACTGTGTTTACAATAGAAATAAGAGAAATTGTTGAAGTTGTACATAATAATGCTGAGATGGTTTTAATTTTCGTCCTGGTACAGTTTATTTTTGCGGCTTTTTCAATAAACCTTCAACCGCCCCCCCCCCCCCCCCCCCCCCCC
>NW_006431919.1:18878401-18905034 GCF_000325575.1 Pteropus alecto | reverse complement strand
CCCCACCCCCGCCACCCCTGTCATCGGTTAAGCCTTTCAGCCTGTATTATTCCTTTCCCAATCTAAGTGTCCTAGGATAAAAGCCCCAACCTTTCAACATAGAGCCCTGGGAGACAGGGCTTGTACCGGTTAATTTAGCAAAACTCGGTGGCATAATGACTCATCATCACTCTAAATCAAAGTGGTTTTCCTAAGAGAGGGAGTTGTAAACCTAATCCCAGCTTTTTGATCCTCGCAGGCTAGGGGCAGGAGAGATGGGCTTTACGAAATAAACTTAATGAGTTCAGCGAGGATTATGTACTTACTGTGCCCTCCTAGCTGGACCCAAGCATTTAGCACAGGGAAGAAACGCCCCGCTTCTGGAGTCCGGGAACCTGGGTTTGACGGCAGGTCAGCCTCCTGTCTGCTGTGTGGCTTTCGGTCAGTTACTCAGGCGCTCTGGGCCTCAGCCTTCTATGCATTCATTAAGCTTCTATTACATGTCAGGGTCTGTGGTGGGCACTGGGGACAGTATGGGGGGTGTGGGAGGTGAAGAAGGCCCCTGCCCTCCCGAGGCTGATAGTCGGGATGCTAAACAGTGAAACAAGACAAGCTAAGTAGTTACCACTGGCGAACTCTGCAGGGGAAGTAAATGGGGCTGGGTAGAAGGTAACGTGCAGTCCCTGCTTCGGATAGGATGTTCTAGAAAGTTCTCTTCCAGGAGGGGGTCTTTTAAGATCTAATCAGTGAGAAGGACTGAGTCTTAGGATAGCCTGGGGAAGAGAGTTCTAGGCCCTGGGACAGAGGTTGGGGGTTACAAAAGCAGCCGTCTCCGGGATTAAGCGGAGGCCGTGCAGTTTCTCACAGGCGACCCCGCTGCGCCCCCGTACCTGGCGTCCAGGGAGGCGCACGCGCTCGCGGAGAGAGATGAGTTCGAGTCTTGGGTGCGCCGTCTGCCAGCGGTGCCAGCGGAAGGCACATGGCATGCCGGTCACTCTCTCTGAGCCTCAGTTTCCCTCCCCCACGACAGGGGCACACGGCGGTTATGAGGCAGGGAATGACGATGATGACGATCCCAGAGGTGACAACGGCTCCAGCCGCATGCCTCGTGCGAGTGACTTTACCCCCGAAGCCCCCATTCCCATGATCCGAAAGTGAGGGCAAAGGATGCGCCGCATGCCAGCTGAGGCCACGTGACAGCCCTAGGCGGCACCGAGGGACAGGGAGCAGGGCCACGTCCCCAGCCCCATGTGGACTGGAATGAATTCCTGCTCAGCACCTGCACCGCCTTTTGTACCCGAGGGGCCCAAAGTCAACACTTTCCAGCAGGTGACACTGTCCATGGGACAACCTCGGGCCCCAGGCGAGTTGTCTGTGAGCTGTCCCCTCCCTCATCAGCTCCCGCCTGGCCCCTGCCGGCCCCCTTCCCCACAGGCGGACCTGGTGAGCATCGCCAGCTCCCACTCCCCCAGCAAACCCGGGAGCGCCCCCGAGCTCTGGGCGAGGAAGCGGCTGGGAATCAGAAGGGAGCATCTCCGTGCCGGCCTGGGGGTGTGGGCACCCGGTTGGCGACAGCCTGGCGAAGGGGTCAGGTTCGTGCTGTAAGGGGCGTCCGCGTGGGGTACAGCGGAGGCACGGAGGGCGGAGGGGCGGAGTCTACAGGGGGCAGAGAGGCCCAGGAGAGGGACAGAGGCTCTGGTCAGGTGCTGTGCAGGGGGCAGCAGCGTCGGGCAGAGGGTTCCAGGCAGAAGGACACCGCCTGCGAGGGCCAGAGGCCAGGCGCCGAGCCCAGGGGGCGCATGGTGGCCCCCCAGCGGCCTGAAGGCTGGAGGCTGGTGGCACTCGGCAGGGCTGATGCTGGAAGGCCTCGAATGTCCAGCGCAGAAGCTTTTCCTTGTCTCCAGGGCCACAGGGTTCCTGCACCTGAGTGACACTACGGAGCTGGACTCTGTCAGGTCCCTCCCACCGGGCGTTGGGCTGCCTGGGAGGAAAGGCGGTGGCAGCTACATCCAGGCGGGAAGCAAACGGAGACAGGGTTGTGACAACCACGATTTGGGGCTGGGACTAGGGTGGCTGTGCAGGTGCAGGCTCTGCATCGGGTAGCGTGTCATTATCACCGATTTTTTTTTTCTCAAGGACTTGGGGGGTAAAGCAGGGATGTGAGTTCATACGCTGACCATACTACTCCCGGCTCTCACAGTCCCTCCTTGGTCACCCCGATATGAAAAATAGACCAGAGGTCCTCTGAGCCCGGGCTGCTCCAAGCTTAGAGGGAGCGGAACGCTGGGCCAGCACCGGGGACGCCCCCTCAGCGACCCTCTGTCTTTGCCACTGATGTCTGTTTCTTGTGAAAGACCCCAAGGCCGGTGGATTCTTTCTTGAGCCGCTGAGCGATGACCACAGCCTGTGACTCCTATCATGGCTTTTTTTTTTTTTCCAAGGGTTTGCCTCACCCATCCTGTTAAATATGGAAAAATGTCTGTGCTTGGGTTTTTAGCAAAAATCCCCACATCTGGAAGATATTGGTCAAGAGTCTAATTAAGTATGTCAGTGACAAATTGTTCTCACAGGAAGTATTTAGGACGAGCAGATAATTGGGATTTAATGACCTTGGCCCCTGTCCTTGCTTCGTGTTTACTTATCCTGGCAGGGGTGGGAAAGGCCAGCTCCCCCCAGCCCGCCCCAGCGCCCCTAATCCCCACCTGCCGGCCTCAGGAAAGCCAGGCCCGTGGATGCACAACTGTCCTTGAGTGGGGCACGCGAGGGTGGACAGTGTGTTTGAAGCCCAGTCTCTTATGGTCGCACAACGTCCCCCCTTACTGGGACCTCTGAGGGCTTCACTACGGGCTGGTATTTCCTGCCAAGCCCACATGCTGATTGAAGATAAGGCTCGGGGGAGGACAGTTTCTCTTTCTTGGGCTTTTTTCCTTCATCCTTCACAGGAGAAATGGAGGCTACCCCCACCCCCCACCCCCTGCCCAGTGGGCTCGTCCCAGCTTCTGAGAGAGGGATGCTTAAGGCTTTCAACACGTCTCTCCTCCCAGCATGGGAGGGAGTGTCTCTTAACCAAGGGCTTTGAGAAGACTCCCCTCCCCTATAGGCTTCAGGAGCCCCCTCCCCCACGCTTGTCTCCCTCGGCCTCCACAGAGGCCCTGGCCTAAGAACCAGCGAATTCTAGAAATATGTATTTTAAAGGCACATTCTGCTCCTGGGCACTCGAGACTCATTCCTCAGGCCCTTGGCATCCTCCCCGTGCCTCCAGCAGGTCCTGTCAGCTCTATCTCAGAGACAGTCCCCATCTGTCCCTGTCCTATCTCCATGGCAACGGTCCTGGCCCTTGCCCTCATCCTCTCTGACTGGCCAATGGCGATAGCTTCTGCGTGGTACCTCACTCCCATCCTGGCCGTGGTACCTCACTCCCATCCATTCTCCACGTGCTGGCCAGGGGGCTCGCCGCCCTTGGGTAGCCTCCCGTCACAGCGAGAATCACCCCGGTCCCCTACTGAGTCGAGGGCCTGCTCCACCTGGGCACTGTCTCCTTCTTCCCTCTGTTCCTTTAGCAATAGGATAACGTATTTGGATACGCGCATGCACGCGTCCCCAGTACACAGGGCCTCCCAGAGGGAAGGGCACAAGTGCCATCTGGCTCAGGCCTCAGATCTGGACTTTTGATTGACGTTATCACCCAAAGCATTTACACATAGATCCTGGGAAAATGTGTGTGTGTGTGTTTGTGCGTGTTAAAAACATCAGTCTGTTGCTTGCGAACAAACGTACACGCAAAACCCACACACGAACAAAACAAAAAAGAAGAAAACAAACAAAAAATCAATCTGTTACATGTAAACAATGGAAACCTACCAAAACTTCTGCGTAATGTGCCCCATTTAGAAGGCACAGAACGTCTCAGTACTTTGCACACGGCACAGGACAGCGATGTCGGGATGAGGCGTGGGGATCTGGTCCTGACTCCCTTTCATTCATTTCCACGAGCAGATGCAGCCGCTGTGCCTCTGCTCTGTCCCATGCTGCAGGTGGCCTCACGGGCCGCGCGGGATCCTGCGGGACCCCGCCGAACCCCAGGCAGAAGCCGCCTCTCCGCGCGTCCGCGGGCCGCTCCGCGCGGTGCCGTCGCGCGAGCGGCGCCCTCTAGTGGCGAGTGCCAGCATGTCCGCATTCCCCTGCGGACGCTGTGGATCCGACTTTGGGACACCTAAGTAGACGATGAGTCCTTACCCAAACCCCCAAGGTCCTCTGTGGATCTGCCAGCACCCTTCACCCAACGGCCCTGCCCCGCATGCGCCACGGGGCTCCCCCTGCGCAGAGACCCGCCAGCCTTCTCCAGACCCCTCTGTTCACCTTAGGAGAGAGGACGAGCGTGACCCGTGTGCCACGTGGCGGAATCACGACGATATCAGAGAGTCGTCATCCCGGAGTGGACAGAGGGACAGCGAGGGGAATCGGCCCTCTTGGGGTCGCACAGGGAGGAGAAGCGATGCCAGAATAGTTCAGCCACTGCTGCCTTCCTAGCGTTTTCAGTCCGGATGGTTTCAAGATGCTGCGTTAGGGGCAAGGAGAGGAAAACACGGAGTCCAGCGCGCACTTACACACCTGCTTTCACCCCTCATACCCACCCACACGTGCGGGGACCATCCATCCTTCCCTTTACCCGTCCATCTGTTCCCTTGACGACAGATGTCTGTTTACATCTGCAAGGCTCCAAGGACTGTGTTGGGCGCTAGATCCAGCCGGAGACACGAGCCCTGGGGAACACGTGGTGTCTGACCTCGAGGCCCGAACACTGTGGGCTGGGATGGGGGACAGACAAGCGGAACACCCCCGTACAGACTGGATGCGGCCTGCGAAGTCAGAAGCCGGTGGGGGCGAGGGACGTGGAATGCAGTACCCCAAGATGCGGGGAGCCTGCACCAGGGCCACGAAGCAGTGCTCCTTGAGACCGGCTGCTGGTGGGCAGGAGCTGCGTGCCCTGGGGTATGTTGTCCCCTTAACCCCTCTTTGGGTGGGGGCTATTATGATCCCCCATTTCACAGACAAGGAGCTTAAAGAATGGACGGGTAAAGTGACTTTCCTTGGGACATTTGGCTCATGTGAGGTGAAGCCAGAATTCTAATCTCCATGTCACTGGCTGTAGAAATGTGGCTCTTAACCCCTGAGCTTGAGCCTGGGTCAAGGAGGGCCGTAGAGGGAGGCGGCCATGGGAACCTTGAGTTTCATGGGGTTCGACCTTGTTCCGATGATCTTTGCAGAGTCGTTGAAGGCTCCGGAGTTGGGGGATGCTATCAGACTAGGTCTTGTGAAGGTGGATTGGAGGTGCCGTCTGGAGAAGGGGAACCAGTGGGGAGCTGGCCGTGCTAATCCCCTCTGAAGAGCAGGGAGGGGACCACACTGGGCTGTGCTGAGCAGGGAAGGCCGAGGAGACTCTCACGGGGGCAGGTCGGACTGGCCGGCCACTGGGTATGAGTCCAGAGTGTGGGAAACAGGCGTGGCTGGGCGTAAAGACCTGGGAGTTGTCAGAATGTAAGTTCAAGTTCGGCCAGTGGGTGGGGCGGCCACAGGAGGATGAGGGTGAGAGCCGGGGAGCAGGACAGAGCAGGTCACAGGGGCGCAAGCGGCTGCACAGGGCACCGACTTGCAGCCAGCCAGAGGGATGGGGTACGGCAGAGAAGCAAACTTCCAGGAGGAAGGGGTGGGGAGCAGATGCCCCGGAGGGGTCAGGACACCTGGGGACAGAACATATCCCCTCTCCTCTCTGACCTCGAGTTTAAGAGGGAGAGGAGGTCGGGGTTCAGGGAAGTGGTAGTTGGTTCCCAGCGACTCACCGCCCATGAATTTCAAAATCCCTCTCCATCTGGAAGGTAGAAAATGATTTGCAGTCCTCAGCCGGTTCCAAGGGCACTAGGTTGGCCCAGTCACATTATTTGACAGAAATGGGCCGTGAAATGCCTGCTAATTGCTACAAGATTTAACAGGGACAGAAGGGCCTGAGAACGGGAGGCGCCTCCCCAGACTTTCATGTGGGGAGCGGGGGGGGGGGGGTTGAGCGATAGCAAGACATAATGGGCCTGCTTCTCCGAGCTCCAAATTACCAGGATCATTTTATCTCGGTGAAAGAAGAATGAAGCTTTTAAAAATGGGCAATTATGACATATTTATTTCATTGTTGTCGAGAGAGCTAAACCCCAATTATCCCAGCTATTTTAGAGGGGTTTTCAAAAGGCACTCATGCCATCGTGAGCTCATCCTCTCCCCGGGCTCCAGGGAGAGGTTTATTTGCCGTCGTAATCCTGGTTGATCCCCTCTCGCCATACCCGACAAGTCTTTGCAGAGCTCTCCCCACATGTCCTGTTTTTGCCCTGAAATTAGACCACGGGGCCCTGGACCAATCAAAGGACGCCGTTCGAATAACCGGCAGAGCTTCTGCTGAGTCTGTAAAGGTGTTGGAAGTGTCTGGAACTTGACCTTGCATCTCTTCTTACTCTGATCTTTAACAAGTCCCCCTAGAATCACAGCACCCGCCACCCTAGTTTGAAGCCTTCAGTAACTCCCCACTGCCAAGCACATCCGGGCCAAAGCTGATTTCCGCTGGAATCTGACCTCCAAACGTCTTGTCCGGTCTCATCTTCATTATTCGTTTGCTTATTCATTCATTTAAGTCCCGTATATTGAGTCAGCCGTGGGTGCTGGGGGCTGCAGCAGGTGCTGCAGCAGAGGGGACAGTCATGTGGCGGGGAAGGCAGTACGGGTGGACGACTCTGGGACATAGATCGTGCACTTCTGCCTGCCCCAGGGGCTGCAACCAGAGGCTGGGGCTGGGGCACGTTCAGGGTGACACCTCGGCGGAGTGTCGAAGGAAGTGGACACGTACCGGAGACCTATGTAGATGACAGAATCCACAGGATGTGAAGTCTCGGTGGGGTACAGGGGGTGAGGACGACGCTCAGCCTTCAAGCTTGGACAGTAGGGTGGCAGGTGGTGCAGGAGAGGAACCTAGGGCAGGGGAACGAGCATCTTTGGAAAGTCACTGACCGCGAGGAGCCTGTGGATAGCCTGGAGGAGTGTCCAATGGTACTTGTGTGGGGGAGTCTGGAACACAGTGAGGAGTCTGGAACACAGCTGGAAAGAGAGAGACTCGGAGTGGTCAGCTCAGAGACGGATGTTGGGCCCTGGCTATGAACCAAGCCACGTGGGGAGATAGCTCTGGACGATCCCTTGGGAGGCCAGCTCGCACAGGACAAGTAAACTCATTATGAGCCCTGGGCACGGGAAGTTCACACCTGGGCTTTTCCCAGTGGGGACAGACAAAAAACAGTGCTGAGAAGGGCCTGGTCAGCCTGTATTCACTCCCACGATGCTTCTGCTTCTCCCCTGTGTGACACAGGCTGGCCCTTGTCCAGTGAGGCAGTCACTAAATACTCAGACTTTCCTGAGTGATAGGACTGTCGTTTTTATTCGTAGGGGACCCCTAAGACCACACCTGAATTTGTGCTAACAGAGTGACTCGTGGTGGACCCTGAAAAACAGCCCCGTGGCTAGGGTGTTGGGGGGCCTTGAGCTGCAGGGTTTCGGCCTGACCTCCGGGCAGGGGCGGGAAGGTGGAGATCAAGTTCTCGTGGCCGACCATTCAACCAGCTGTGCTTATGCTAACAAACCACGATGAGCACGTGGACGCCGAGGCTTAGGTGAGCTTCCCTGGCGGGCAGTACGCTGAGTGCTGTCACACCCTGAGGTGCTGGACGGTGACACGGCCTCACGTCCTGAGGAGAGGACACGGGAGCGTCACGTCTGGGGCCCTCCCAGACCTTGTTCCACGTGTCCCTCCCCTCGGCCGTTTCTGATTTACAGCCCTTATAATAGGACTGTAATCATGACTACAGCACTTTGCTGAGTTCCGTGAGTCGTCCTCGGGGACAATCAAACCGAGGGAGTAGTGGGAACCCCAAAGGTGCCAGCTGGTGAGCTGTGCAGGTGGACTGGCCCCCCACCCCGCCCCAAACTGGTGGCTGCTTCCTGAAGGGAGGGCAGTCTCGTGAAGGACGGTGACTTGGACCCATGAAGTTCAACCCGGCTGCGGTAGTCAGGGTCAGAAGGCTTTTTATCCTCATCCTGAGAGGTTTCGAGGCTCCAAGAATAGGTAGCCGCGTCCATGAGCCGTTTCATAGCTCCAAGCACCTTGCATGGCGTCTCTCTCTTCCCTCCAGATGCCCGTGAGGGAGATGCTGCGTGTTACCATCGTGCGTGGCAGACGAGGGGACGGAGCCCCAAAGCAGCAGACCCTGCCCAAGATCACGCACCAAGGAAGAAGGGGGGAAGAATTAAGCCCAAACAACCCAAACCCGTGCCTTTCACCCCTCTACACAACTCCCCTCCTGCCCAACGAGACGCCCCCTCCACGTGTGCTCTGTGGGGTCCAGCATAGTAGTGGAATGAGGTCATTCATTAGCTAATGGTTTAAGCCTCATCGATCGAGTGCCCACCGTGTGAATAAAACCATGTTCTCTGGCTGCATGGAGCTAATAGTCTAGCGTGCGCGCGTGCATGCATGTGTGTGCGTGTGCGTGTGCGTAGGAGGTACAGTAAGTCCTTTGGCTTACACTCTGAATGAGACGGGAAGCTATTGTGTAGTCTTGAGCAGAAGAGAGTTACACGATCTAATTTCTATTGCAAAAGGCTCGCTCTGGCTGCTGCGTTAAGCAAGTCTTGTGGGAACAGGGTAAAATCAACGAAGCTGTGAAGTCATCCAGGTCAGAGATGAGGGTGGCCTGGACGAGGGTGGGAACAGCGCAAGTGTCAGATTCTGGAAAACGTTCGAGGCAGAACCGGGAGATGAGCTGATGGTCCGGATGTGATGGAGAGGGAGGAGTTGAGGGTGGAGATGGCTTCATGACTGGGGGCGTCGAGCAACTGCACGGTGGCAACTCAGCTGACGGCTGAGATGGGGAGCCTGTGGGGGACACGGTTTGGAGCAGGAGGTGGAGAGCCGAGACCACTGAGTGCGAGATGTTTCTCAGACGTGCAAGAGGAGACACGTCACGTGGGTGGCGCGTGCAGGCGGCCGGGGCTGGGGAGGGAGGGCCGAGCGGAGGCAGAAACGTGACGGTCCTCAGAATACAGACGAACGCAGCTGACGTTCAAAGACGAGCGATCATCACGGAGATGAACGTAGTCAAGGAAGAGAAACGGATCAGAGACAGAGCCCGGGGCAGCTCGACGCCGAGGGGTCGGGGAGAAAGGAAGGGACGGGCCGGGACGGGGCGGCGTGAGCCGCGTCGGAAAACCAGGCGAGTGGCAGGTCCTGGCCATCGGGCGGAGAAAGGAGCCTGTGCCATGGTGACGAGAAGCCCGGAGGGACAGGACCGAGGCCTGGCCAATGGATTGGGCAGTGAGGAGGCCACCGGTGCCCGTGGCAAGCGCGGTTTGGGTAACGCGGAGAAGGGATGGCCTGCTGGGAGCTGGCTGCAGAGACTGGAGGGCGAATGCGAGACCGAGAGTAGAGACGCTTTCGAGACGTTACGCTGCAAGGGGGAGCGAAGACACGCGACAGCGGCCGACAGGAACGTGGAGTGGGAAAAGCTTTCTCGGTTCGCTCGGTTTTTAAGGAAATAAGATGGAAGAAATGAGGAAGCCGAGAGAGTGGAATCTCTGGTTGGGTCTGAAGCCGGCACAGAGAAGGAGCGATTGATTCTTCGACAGAATCGCTGTTTGTGCTGGTCCATGAGCTCACATAAAAATACAGCCGTGGGGACTTGGTGCGGGGCGGAGAGGGGGTGAGTCTAAATTAATGGAAACCATTTTATTCTAAGGTTATTCTATGGCCCACGAGTGGAAATGGCCCCTTCTAGAAGCTCTGCTCAGTTTCAAGTCCGTGAGGACATCCTGGAGGGAACCAAATTGGACCAGCCCGGAGCAGGGACAGGGAGAGGGGACCGACCTCCGGGTGGCTTGGGGCCGGGGGACCTTCAGAGCAGCGCAGGCCGGGCCCTCGGTCCGAGAGCGACGCGCGTCCACTGGTTGGTTGGTTGGTTGGTTCTTCAGTGCTGTCTCCTGCTGCTTTTCTCTGGCGGTTCCTCTTTAGCTTCATGGTCTCCCGAGTTAGTGGACCCCCCAGTTCTCTGGAAACGTCAGGCCGCTGGCGTTCGGTCGTGAATCACCAGTGTGACACATGACACTGGAGAGCGTTTCCACGCGCCTCTGACAACTTGCCGTGAACGTCGTTCTTGGTGACGCTCTTTAATGGCGAAACGACAACTGGAAAGAGTTTGGCTGAGCTCGTGTTGAAGAAACGGTCACTGGGATCAGTGACTCACCTCGGCTTCGCGGAAGCAACAGTGTGTGTTTAGTCATCTGGATTCAACCCGTCGCAGTTGCAAAATATAAGGGACCATCTGGAGTATCTGTCTTATTGGAGAGATGAGGCGAAGACCGTGTGAGGGGAGGCAATTTGCCCAAGGTCATGCCACAAGTTAGGGCGGAACCAGGACCCTCCCCAGGACCCATGATCTTGACCGACGGCCCCAAAGGAGGAAGGTTTGCCTGTTTCTCGTGGCTAAGAAGGGCCCATATTTTTCATTGATTTTAAATCCCACCAGTAATGCGTGAAGATCGCTTCCCTCAAAATGCTGGACGACAGACAATGCCGATGTCCCTTCTGAGCACCACGCCTCGGCCGTCTCCCTCCGTGTGTCCCCGAGGGCGTCCTCCGCCATCGAGTCGACGTGTCTCCTCGCACCACTCCTCTGTGTCAGTCCGGAGGTACGTGTGAGCATCCGTAAAAATAGCTTGGCACTGTTTCGTGTGACCTTTTTGCAAGATTACGTCATACTCCCCGTGTTATTCTACGAGTTGGTTTTCCACTTCGACCATGTGACTTTTCTGCGTAGCGCTAGCTGATTCTTTTCCGCTGGCACGTTGTGGTCAGCATCTGTGCACCCCAGAGTAATGATCCATTCCCCCATCGGAGCAGATTTAAGTCATTCCAGATTCCTCGGGTGACAAACAAGGCCACCGTGAGAATCTTCGCGTCCGCCTCCTGGGGCTCAGGTAGGAGAGTTCTCTGAAGGAAGACGCTCCCACAGAGAAGCACTAGTCACAGGGTGCGCACCTCGTCAGCGTTACCTGAGGCCACTCAGTCGTTCTCTCGAGGTGCTGTTTGGATATACGCCCCCTCACGTAGTTTCTGGAAGGGCCCATTTCTCTACACTCACTGACACGCCGCCCTGTCAAACCCCCGTTTGACGAGGGCGTTTGCTGTCATCTGCGAACAGAAGCCAGGCGTCCTGTCATGGTGCTCAGATGTACCTCCTTGTATGTGAATCCCTCGTTAATATCCTTTGCACATTTTTCTATTGAGGTATTTATTTTTCCTCCCAACTCTATTTAAAAAGAAAGCAAAGCACTTAAGCCCCGCTGAAATTTAAAATGAATCATAGCTCAGAAATCTCGGGCTGCATGAGAGGGATTTGAGATGTTGTCTTTCAAGGGTGGGGTGGTGGGGCTCCGTGGGGCCCTGTGGGGGACAGGCCCATCCAAACTGAAAAGGGGCCTTGTGAAAACGGAGGCGGGACGCAGAGGGTGTGGAGGGCTTGAGTCAAACCTGCAAATCCCTTCGCTGATAACCTAATGCAAGCGCTGAGCCCACTTGGAACGGGGAGTGTGCGAGCTGGTCGAGGCACCTTGTCCATAACACCAACGGAAAGTGTCTCCTTAATAATTTTTACGTTGATTGCAGGCTGAAATAAATCGTCGGATAAATTAGGTTAAGGAAAATATATCACCCAAATTAACTTTACCTCTTCTCCCACAGAAAGTGGCCAGAACAGGGAGGAAACAAAAATATGTGACAAATAATCTAGCAGAGCCCACGAGAACAGACTCACGGGCAGGGCAGTGAGCCTTTTCCAATGGGACAACCCATTCGGGTCACCGCAGAGCGATCGTTTGGTCTCAAGATCCCTCAATATTCTTGAAAATGATTGAAGACTCTAGAGAGATTTTGTTCATGTGGGTTATAGCCATCAACATTTAGAAATGAAAACCAAGACATGTTTTAAATATCGATTCGTTCACTCAAAAATAGCAACTAAAAGCCATTAATTACATGCACGGATAACATATTTTTATGAAAAATAGCTGTTTTTTTTCCAAACGAGCAAAAATGTAGCAAAAAAAGAGCGGCATTGTTTGAGAACTTTGCAAATCTCCTTAAAGGGCGGCGTCACGGTAGAGCTGGATTTCACGATCTGCTTCCACTTTCAGTACGTTGGGACACGTGTTTGGTCGAGGCGTGTAAAGATCTGGCTTCACATAGATCTGCAGTGGAAGAGGGAGGAATATTGCAAAGGCTTTCACGACCAATGGCGGATATTCTTGTCAGAAGTGTGCACGTAATAGCTTCTTCGAGACTGGTAGCAATGTGGAATCTGCAATCCACAGAGCATACTGCCATTTACGTTTCAGTCTCGTGGGCCCCTAGGTCGCTCATCGCACCTGAGCTCCCCAAACTTTGCATTTTCTGTTGTACTAAAATCTGTCGGCTCCCCTGGCGCTTCGAGTGGATCTTTTACCAAGATGTGATTTTGTATTGATTCACTGGATCGAGCAGAACCTCCAAAACGTCCACGCGTTTCATTATGCAATATCAAAATATCACATTCATTGAAAATATTTTGTTAATAATTTTTAGATCTATAACAGGTATCGCTGTAACAAAATATCATAATACCACTGCTGGTGTCATCGGAAAAAAATTGAGTACTAGAAAGATGTCAGTCCCAAAACTTTAATTTTCGTTTTAGAGCTCACATGATATCATTGCCAAAAATGTACTGTCTGTTGTTTTCCAAGAAGGGACGAGCTCACTTCTTTCATTTTTGAAATAATGTTTGCCGAGCACCTAAGTCTGAATAACCACAGTTTGTCTGCCAGTCATTCTTTCAAATAAAAACGTTGTATCACGCGAACATGCAGCCCGAGACGACCATCGCGCCCCATATGCAGCAGAGATGCTTCGTGCCCACTTCGCACCGTCATGCAGAATAGTAAAAAGATGTGCGCTCGAGGGCTGAGATTTAATAAAACCAATCTTTTCTTTCCCGCTTCCTAAATGGCATTCCTAAGCGAAACTGGAATTTTGATTTTGATTTTGAGTGAACAATTCAAGATCTGTCGCTACGGTGTGGTGTCACCGGCCTTGATTGGCACAAGCAGTGTCACCCGTTACATTTGTCAGTTAGGGTCCTCCAGGAAAACAAAACCAACAGATATGTACATACATTGAAATAATAATTTTTTTTTATAAGGAAATATAGAGGCTGGCAAGTCTGAAATCTATAGGGCGGGATGGCAGGCTGGAGACCCAGATGAACCCATGTTCAGGTTCCCGTCAGAGGCCACCTGCTGAGAACTCTCTCTCTTGCACGGGGGAGTCGGGTTCTTCTGTAGTATTCGGGCCTTCAACTGATCGTGTGAGGCCCACCCACATTGTGGATTGGCCATCTGCTCTCCTCAAAGCCTACTGATTGAAATGTTCATCTCATCCAAAACGCCCTCACAGAAACATCCAGAATAATGTTTGACCGAGTATCTGGACACCCCAAGGCCCCACCAAGTTGACACCTAAAATTAACCATTGCACCCACCATTGCTTCTGCCCAATGGGTGCAAACGTCAACACGGTGAAAAGGACCAATAATATTGTAGTGTGATTGTGAAGACAGCTTTGACCCTGTGGGCCTCCTGAAAGTGTCTCAGTGACTGACCCTCAGGGGTTCGAAGTCAACACCTAAGGAAATGCTGACTGGTAGTAAAACCCTCCATGGGGCTCACACGAGGAGCTCCATCCAGCTTCTCAGTGCTCTCTCCTGAGCGGGAAGGGGCTGTGGATATCTCCACGAGCTCCCGAAGACCTAGGCTGTGAAGGAAATCAAATCAGGAACCAGAAGAAATAGAAGGAGATGGACGGGGAAGAGGAAAAAGATGAAGGAGGAGGAGAAGGAGGGGGAGGAGGGACGAGAGAGAAGGAGGAACAGGAAGAGAAGGAGAGGGAAGAGGGAGAGATAAAGGCGAAACTCAGGAGAAAAGATCCAGTGCCAGGTGTAGGAAAGATACAAAACATATTTGACGTTCCAGGAGACGTGAGAAGGTGTTGCATTCGTGAAATAAGATGGGATGGCGTTCTAAAGATGGAGAATTCAGAGAAAATTCTTCGTAGTTAAAAATATCATAGAAGAAAATTTCAGTTCACTACAAGATGATAGGATTATGAATTTTGTAAATTATACGGATTATCAATTTGGAGAAAACCCCAGAAGATAGAATGGAAAGAAAAATAGGTCCAAAATTGCTGGGAAATTATATGAAAAGTAAAGAATTGGTCCAGGAAGTGTCAAATCCAAATCATAGTAATTTCAGAAAAGGCGAACAAAAATGGAGGGGCGATATTATTAGAGACATGATTCAAATTTCTCACAATTAAAGGAAATGTGTCCATATTCTATACTGAAAGAGGCCAGCGGTGTCTAGAAAAAAAATAATTGAAAAAGAATCGCACCGACGGCCCTTCGCTGTGAGATTTTGGAAACTCAGAGACTGTACTAGTTCCCAGAGAGGGGGGGAAAAAAAAAAGGCAAAAAATCTCGTCAAGATAATTGGAACTGAAAATGGCATCGGCCTACTTACCAGCATCGTTGGAAACTGTAGGTGGATGGATCGAGCCTTTGAGATGCAAAGGAAAAATTATTTTCTTCACTATAATTCTCATTGGTTAAGACATATCCCTAGGTATAAAGAATAATGCAATGGACCGTTCAGTATCTTCCAACTTAATAAGTAAACTGTCACCAAGACCGTCGAAGCTCGCCGAATAGCCATTCCATTTCAGGTCAACTCCCCACCTCCTAGAGGCGAAGACTGTCCTCGTCATCACGGGTAGCATCTGATGCCTCAGATTTCTTTATAGTTTGCTACATAGGCATGTGTCTCTAAACATTATTATTTTGCATGTTTGAAAAGGAGTGTGAGTCATACGTGTGTACAATGCGTATAATGATCCTAATATATGTAATAAATGTAATTTTTCGTAGCATTCTGTTTGTAAGACTCATCCCTGTTAATAAGGATGGCTCTGGTTCATCATCGCTGTTGAATGGTGTTTCATAGATATACCAGAATTGGTGGGAGAGTATGCATTTCTCATCATTTACCTAGTCTTTTATTGATAGATATTGAAATCGTTTCCAACATTTGGCTACTAAAAATACAAATGAGACGTTAACTTGGGCGTTTTTTCCTGAGGCAGCAGGATATGATGGCCAGCAGGAACCAAAGTGAGAGCTATATGCAGAATTTACAAAAAAAAAAAAAAAATTTCCGAAACCAGTTTCATGACACTTGAGCCCGTCACCCACTTTGAGGACGTAAAAGGGTTAAGAGAGGGCGGGCTGAGGGAGAGACGAGGGTTTTTTGAGGTTTCATTGGAAGAGAGCTGGGGTAATGATGTAAATCTCACCATCCCCCTGGGGTAGGGCTAGGGGAGGATGTCTGCATCTCACCTCAAGCCTTGTGAGAGATCTCAGCAGAGTCACCTGTGATTTCAAAGTTTAGGAACCGCGGTGAACTGCTGTCTGAGTCTGGCTCGAGAAATCCAGGAGCAGACAGGATGGCCTGACAGCAGGTCAAGGAGATTGACTGCCACACAGGATGAGCCTGGCCTCCCCGCACAGGGACGAAGGCTGCGTGAGTATCTCTCACACACCAAAAGTGGCTCCTTGGAACAGAGAGATGGTCTGCAGTCACTTTGAATTTTAGAAAGGAAACTCTTGGAAGAGGTGGTGTCTGGAGAAACCAAATGCATCCCCTATGTCACACACACCTCATTCCCCACCCCCGCACCCCCGCCCCGGTACAGGGTCAGCCCAGCCATCAGCCAGTCCCAGAGGACAGTGGCAGGGAGAGTCTAATGTTTGGGTGAAGATTGAAAAGTTGCTTATATATCGGACTAAACATTTCGAGTTCTGAATTATGACTTTGTCCCATGACTGAAAGTAACTGGAAGAGGCTCTGGTCTGTAATGGTGAGCAAAACACCAGTTTAGACCCGCCCAAGTTTTCATCCCAAGCCAATGAGTTTTTTAAAGACAGTGGTAGACGAAAAACAAGCACTCTGTGATCGATGGTGCCCGTGCGTCCTGCCTACATACTGCACTGCTTATGCGGTAAGTTCTGCGCATTCTCGTATAAGTACTGTCATGTGTCCATGTGACACTGTCTCCAGGGTTTATACCTGGGAGTGGAATTTCTGGGGAAAAAAATAAAGAAATAAAAGGAAGCATACTTTTTAACCTGACTATGTAACGCCAAACTATTTTCCTAAGAAAAGATAAATTGTCAACTTGAGATTCTCTTTGAAGCCAGACCGTCTGTCAAGTATAAGCATAGGATAAAGAAAAAAATAGCATCTCAAAGAGCAATCTTGCCTTTTACCCTTTAGCAAACGAGCACCACAGAAACGGGGGAACAGACTAAAAAATGAGGAAACAAGGTCCGGGAAAGGGCCGATCCCACAAAGGGGAGGAGTGGAGGGACCACTCTGGGTGGTGACAATGACAGCTCTATGGCACCCTAGAAAGATGCTCTCAGAGCTCGGAGAGATTTCTCCAAGGAGAATAAGGCAGAGCCGCAGACCAGCAGACGTGTTGTTCGGCGGTGTGGGAACCTGAGGTTTCGGAAGATGAAGAAAGGTCCCATCTGAGATCCAAAGAAAACTATGCAAAAACGTTTAAAAAGTGAACCAAGTCATAACTCTAGGAAAAACAGAAGTGGAGAGATAATGATATGCAAGTTGTCTCAGCCGTGTATGATAATCTAAACTTTGAAAGGGTGTGTAACTGAAAGCTGTGATAGAACCATCTTAGGATGATGGAAACCTGAGATCTTATATCTTGTATATCATAATAGGAAGTCGGTAAAAATGGCTAAAGTTAGTAAATCGAGCAATAGTTGGGTAAACACGTTTTAGAAAATGTGCTTTTATGACAAGAAGAAACAGCTCTGGGAAGCAGATTCTTGGGGAGAAGGGAACTGCTGACTTTTATGGTCTTTGAGCACTATTTTGGAAGACAATGTGCACGAATTTCTATGGAAAATCATTAATAATTAAAAAAAAAAAGACTTCGAGAACAGACGAGAGATTATGGCAAGAGTACAAGAGACGAGTTAATGTACAAGATGCGGTTGCTTTTTCCTACACACTTCCATGAACAAGCGGAATGTTTAAATGAGAAACAATACCATTTACAAGAGTACCCTAAAAAATGAAATACTTAGATAAAACTTTAAAAAGACGCACAAGAGTCGCATGAGCAGAACTACAAACCTCTGACGAGTGAAATCAGGACTGAATAAACGCGCTCCACGTTCATGGGCAGGAAGACTCGATATTGTCGAGATGGCAGTTTTTCCCAGCTCGCTCTGTGGATCCAGTGCAACCTCTATCGACGTCCCAGCCAGAGAGCGCTCACTGGACACCAAAGCGGCCAGCACCTCGATCCTGGACTTCTCAGCCTCCGGAACTGTGAGAAATAAATTTCTGTTGCTGATAAGCCACCCAGTGTACAGCATCCTGATACAGCAGCCTGAGCCGACTAATACAGGGTGAAATCACCCCAGTGTTAGTCCAGATGGTTCTCTCTGCCTTCAAAGACAACAAAACCAGAAAACCTCTTTCCTTTTACCCCCGGGGGAAAAGTGATTTCAACCTGTGTCTGTACCTGGAACAGAAAGACAGGAAGGCTGAGTTCCTTACGTTGACTTTCTAGGAGGCCTTTGATGCTACAGACACGAAGATGAACCTCACAGTTTGGTGGAGAGAAGAGGGTTAGATATTAAACAAATAAACAGACAAACGGCCAGCAACAGCGCAGAGGGCAAGGTCCTGAGAGGCTGTGAGCTCCGGGCGAGACGACCGATGACCTCTCCCCCCGGCGAGAGACGTGAAGGGACTAAGAAAAGTCCCCGGAGAGGGGGCCCTCCAAGCCGGTCTGGAGGAGGCAGCGACAATAGGAGCTAAGGTTGATGTGGTGCCTGCTAAGGCCAAGCCGAAGCCCCAAGCCCCAGGCTATGGACCGGTACCGGTCTGCGGCCTGTTAGGAACCGGGCTGCACAGCAGGACGTGAGTGGCAGGTGAGCGAGCGAAGCTTCATCTGTATCTGCAGCTGCTCCCAGCGCCAGCGTCACCGCCTCAGCTCCGCCTCAGATCATCGGGCGTTAGATGCTCACAGGAACACCGGTCCCCCTGGTGCCAACAAGGTTGGGGACTGCTAAGCTTAGGGGTCCTTCAGTGCCTGGCCTCATGGGCCTCTGCACATGACAGCTGACTCCATCAGAGCACAGAGCACACAGTCAAGCGGGCAGGACAGAGCGCCAGTGAGGCAGAAGGCGGTCTTATAATCTGCTCTCAGAAGTCATATCCCATTTTTGCTGCATTTTGTTGACTAGAAACAAGTCGCTAAGTCCAGCTCACACTCAAAGGGAAGGAATCACAGGGGCTGTAAATACCAGGAGGCGGTCATCCCCGGGGGTCCTTTTAGAAGGCTGGCGGCCACACTGGGAACAATTGAGAGGACACTGAACTCGGCCACCAGGAGGCCAGTGTGCCCTATTCTCCAACTCCCAGGGGGAAAATGTGTGTGTGTACACACCTACATATCCGTGCGTGTGTACCTATGTGTACACACACTCCCGTGTACTATACACACCTGTGTATTTGTGTATATAATATATGCCTATATGCATGGGTGCGTGTGCCCTGTGTGTATGTGTGCGCACATGAATACATATAACATATGCAGATACATATAGTACACGTGAACGTGTGGGTACAAGAATTTCTTACAGGATGCGTTTTGCAGGAATACTGAATTACAGCCTGGATCTGTAGGAAGGGATTGTCAGAACCACACTGCAGGACACTGTCCCCTGGACATCCCCCCAAACAGAGTCCGAAAACCCGAGCCAGGCCCGGGGAGGGAGGCCCCGGCTCGCCAAGCTGGAAATTCCTTCCAGACTTAATAATCCGGGGCATCATTAGCGACCAGAGCGAGCCTTCAGAACAGATGTTTTGTGTTGACAGCGGACGCGTCATTAAAACAGCCCCGGCGAAGAGCAGCCAGATTAAAAGGAAAGTGGACTTTACAGAGCGGTCGGACGGCCGACCGACACCGGGGGCTGGCTCTGTCCCCGCTGTCCCCTCCCCGTGCATCGCGCGGCATGCTTTGGCGTCCGCCAAACCGATGGCGCTTGCGTTTGGGGACGAAGGCGCTTGCGTTTGGGGACGAGGGGGCCGGATGTGAGCGGGTGCGCGGGCGGCGCCCAGCGAGCCAGCGGGGTCCCCTCCGCTCCTTCGCTGTCGGGGTTCCCTTGGCGTCGCTCTCTCTTGAGCACAATTCTGGTCATTCTAATGAATCAAAACGTCTTGTCGGTTATAAAAACCATGTGGCTGCCCCACGCCCGCCCGCGCGGGAAGCCAGTGGTTTTAGGGGTCCTCTCGGTGTCCCCTCGTTGTTGCTCCACGGGGCAGCGAGCGGCCCGATTTCTCTGGTGGCCTGGGAACCCCTGCGGCCGAGGGAGAGACGCCCCGTGCACCTGTCGCCCGCGTGGGCAGGAGGGGACAGAGCCCAGGTGTCCGGGCTGAGGACAAGGCCGGCCTGTTCCTTGAGACAGCTGAAACCATTTTCAGATTTAATGAAATGAACCCTTTCCTGGGAAAATTAAGACCTTTCTCTGAGGAAACGAGGTTGTCTCAGGAAACACATTCACCCTCACCGCGAGGCAGGGTGGAGGTTTTAGGAGAAGGGTGGAGAATCGGATCCACCTAGCACACAGCTGAGGCTTCACTTTTAGGGTCCCCCAGAGACGCCCATGTCCTCAGAAGACCCTGGCTGGACACCCAGTTCCTGGACGATCAGAGTAACAGCTAGCAGTGACTGAGTGTTCACTGGCGGTGCCGGGCGCTTTGACTAAATTACATCCTTTTGTCTTCTCAAGAATCTTATGAGGTGACACCGTAATTAGCCCCACTTAAATATCACTCTTTATTGGTTCTTTTATAAGAAAGACAATTTTAAACAATTTTTAGTGAAATAGGAATTTATCATTCTAAATGATCAGCTATCATAGGCAAAGAAAAAACCAGAGTTAGAATTTCAGAGACCTTTCTGGCCACCACTGGCTTCCATGGAGAAGTGGAACTGTCTGCTCTTTGCCTTCTCTAGAAATGTCCTTTGTCCCATGGCTAATTTGACAACCTCCCTGTAAACGCCCTGTGACTTTCCACTCCCACCTCTGGATGTAGCCGACGGTTCCCAGGATGATCACCTGACCCAGCTGGACCAATAAACATCTTCCTTGGGATTTGGACTTGGGAGTAGAAAACATGCCAGCTACTACCTGAGGACTGAAGCTGTGGCATTAAAACACTCAGATAATGTCACCATGTATTGTGCCTCAGGAGAGACAGTCTGCAGTAAGAGAAAACAAAGCTGCCTAGAGAGAAAACCAAGAAATGAGGCAGAAACCATATTCTGGAACACTCCTGGAACATGGTTCTGATTGGTCCTGAGCCTGAGGCAGCAGCTGCCCTTCCTGAGCTTGGTTCTTCGGCCCTTCCTTAAATTCCTGAGCCAGTAAAGTCCTCTTTTTACTTAATTGTTGGGTTTCTGCACTTGCAACCCAAAATTCTAAATAATATGCTTCTACGTGACCACGCAGGGGCCACCTCGAAGTTTAGGACAGAGAGCAAGAACCATCAGACCCAGCTGACTTCATAACGGCCTTTGCGGTGGCCAGAAAGACCATCGCTATGTTCCAGTCAGTTCAAACTGCGTTGGAACGTGAACAATCCACAAAGTAGGTCAGTTTCTCAGGGAAAAGTCTGAAAAACTCAGTGAGAAAGTTAAACCATTTTTCCTCCCGGTTCCCTTAATGAAGTAGGAGGATGGGACTGATTCGATTAACATGGGGGACCCAGCCAAGGGGCCTGGGTGGCACAGCAGCTGGGACCGCGGGCTTGGCGTGGACGGCTTGCAGTTGAATGCTGGAACCGGCCTGAGCCTGTCTGTCTGTCTGTCTGTGAAGCGGGGATGATGATAATCCGTCTTTGGTAGACGTGTCATGTGAACAGATGGCACAGATCTCAGACGTGCAGATGTGTGTGGAAGCAAGCACACCACCGTCAAGGAGGTTGTAAAGTGCAGCACACACCTTGGTCCCCTGGAAAGGTACATGCACATTACGTGCCCGTTAGCCTAGTAAAGGCTCTGAGAAGTCTCGCAGCATAAACCTGTTTTATCTGTGTTTAAACTGGTGTTTCCCAAATTTATTGGACCACAGAACCTCCCTGCGCCCCCCCCAACTCTCTTTTCCCATACATTACACTTTAAGTATGGCCTAAAGATCTAATATCTCAGATATGTGAGTTAATTCTGTCCCAGGGCAAAACCAAATAAGCCACCTATGCAAGTCTCACATGTCTCACCTTGCTTTTAGATGCTGTACCAGCCTGGTTTTTTCCTTGCTCTGCATTCATATTTGTAAAACAATGGACAAATTATATATCTGCCTTGATTTATTTACTAGGAGGGAAAAATTAAGTGACCTTGGTTTGGGGAAATTTATGCCGTTAAGTCCCCATGCTAAGAATCCAAACAAACCAACCAAAAAAGCATTTAAAAAAAAACACAAATTCTGCACTGGTTACTACTAAAAAGCTGAATGTTTAGAAAAATTAACTTATAATAAACTTACCCAAAAGTGAATCTGCAGGTTACAGCATGTCTATGATAGATTCACAGCTCGGGGCAGGTAGCACAGGACGAGCTTGTGAATTTCAGCTCTGACTTTACCAGCGATGACCTCGGGCCAATCATGTCACTTTTCTTGGCTCCGTTGTCTCTTCTGATCATTGGGAATAATAATGACAATACCTCCCTCCCTTGGCCATTGTGATAATCAGGTAAGAGTGGTGCCACTCAAATTATACTAAATTTGATCTGTGCCATATAAATAGTATAATACGATTGAAGTTTTATGGCGATATGTGAAAGGGATGGGCAATTTTTTTCTGTAAAGAGCTACACAGTAAATATTTTAGGCTCTGCCGGCCACGTGGTCTCTGTCACAGCTACTCTGCTGCTGTTGAGCAAAAGCAGCCACAGACAATCATGTAAGTGATGGACGTGGCTGTGTGCCAATAAAACTTTATTTATAAAAACAGGCAGCTGGCCAGATTTGGCCCATAAGCTGTAGTTTGCCAGCTCCTGGTGCATAAGATCCACGAGTACCCTGCAAAAAAATAAAAGCCAAAGTATGCAAGGAATATGAGGATTTTGTGGCACTTAAAAAATTAATTGTCCTTTCTTATTATAATGTTGGTTTTACAATGAGTATAATAGGCATCTTTTATAAACTAGCCGCATTCTAATAAGATTCCAAGAATTGTCATGAGATTTCTGCACGCGGCAGAATTGTGGGTCCTGGGAACAGCTTTCACTTCCCACTTCCTTTGCTTTGGATTCCAGCCCTGCAGGGGTCGTGCGGACCTTTCCCACGTCATAGCCAGCCTGTCTGGTGGGAGGTGGGGCAACATGCTATCCCAGAACGGCTGCCTTACGATGCTGCAAGCTGGACTCTCCCTTTTCTCGGCTCTAACTTGATGATCTCACAAAAAAGCACACTAACGCTGCTCCTCAATTGGGGCCGATTTTGTTCCCCCACCCCAGGGGACATTTGTCAATGTCACAACTGGGGGATTGCTACTGGCATCTAATGGGCAGAGGGCAGGGATGCTAACAAACATCCTACAATGTCCAGAACAGTCCTCGCCACGACAAAGAATTATCCGGTCTAAGGTATCGACGGTGCCGAAACCCCAGTCTAACGGTAACGAACTTTATTAATTAATATCATGTAATTTATTATATAATTACATAATGTTAGTTACAATTTATAAAAAGTCATGTTATCTATTCATATTCAAATCAAGCAACCATTTGTTTACCTATTTACATTTCGTGTCTCCCTTTGTGATAAAAGCGTGTTTTCTCTAGACGCTCTTTTAAAGTCTCAAGGGGGGATGTGAGGCCAGCTCATGGCACAGTCGCCACCACCCAGAAAGTACAGAGGGTGGGGAAGGAAGGAAGTGACCATGGCTAATTAGGAATTTAAATGTGAATTCTATGACATAGGTACTTCCATTTCTCCTGGGTCTGGGTTAGTTTAAGGGAGAAACAAATGCTTGAAGAACTGAAAAGGATTTAATTGTAGGCATGAATGATATCAATTTTTGAAATTTCTCTCCATTACTTTTACGAAAATATCAAGTTTAATATTAGCAGTGAGGGATGGAGAACGGGAGTGGGGAATATGTCTTTATGTAATACAAAGACCACCGTGATATTAATAGAAATAATAATAATAATAATAATAATAATAATAATAGCTAACAATTTGCAAGCGCTTTCTGTGTTCCAAGCAGTGTGTGAGGCAGAGACAACTTCGAAAAGGTTGACGACTTGCCCAAAGTCACAGTTCTCCAGTAGCGACAGGAGAAGTAATTGAGACAGCCTGGCTCCGATCGTTAACTCTTAACCCTATCTTCATAGTTATCCGTCTCCACGTGCCTCCATCCCCACTCCACGAGCCTAAACATTCTTGTTTATCGTCCCTGACGGCCCGAACCAAGCCTCAAGCCCAACCAGACTCGCTAAGCTCCTGACTTAACCGAATTGAATCAAAACCAGATTGTCCCTCCGCTGAAGGTGAGCTTCTCGGCGACGGCCGCGCGGGGGCGCGCTGGAGCCAGCCGTTCGCTGCGCTGTGAAGGAGGCGCTCGGACCTAGACCAGGAGCCAGAGCCCGGATGCAAACCTCAAACCCCGTGATGTGCAAGGTGGGGGGTCTGGGGAGGAGTTCGGAGAGGAGAAGGAGGAGCCGCGCCTTATTCATCACATTATCGCGTGTTTTCTGCGTTGCAAAGACAAACATTATTCCATCAGGGAGACGGCTTAATTAAGTAACCACTTAATTTGGTCTCTCGTTGAAACAGAGTGGTGACTTCGGTAATTATCCTTCAAATAACATGGAAATCTGCGCTCCGCAGGCTCAGACATTGGGGTGATCACCAAAGTCTTTCTCGGCTCTACCTGTGTGCTGAGACACACCAGCGTCTGGTCCCAGGGTTTTTTTATTTTGTTTTGTTTTTTGGGGGAGAGGGGGCGGTGTTCTGCCTGCATGCCTATCCATTTCCTCCTGGAGAGTTCTTTCCCTTTCATAAGTCCCCTGTTCACAGGCCCTCCTGCTCCCTGGGGACCAGTTCTCCCTACCCGGAGCCCATGGCCATCTCTAGACTGACCACAAACCTTACATCCTAACCTGGACACTCGAGAGTATGAAGGGCCCATTGAAAATGATGCCAGGGCAGCAGGTGTGGACTAGACATGTGGTGGTCCTCGTCCTGTCTCCATTTGTCCAGCAAAACTCTCCTGGGTCTCATCCCATCTCTGGGGGCTGTCCCCCACACAGCGGATGAGGCCAGACTGATTTCTCTATGCTCAAGGGGCTCTACCCTCCTCCCCCCAACTCCTGGGCCTAAGCAGGCCAGTTCCCAAAATGGTTCATCAGCTGAATGGCCAGTTGAGCAAAAGCTGGGTCACGATGAGTTTATCCTTGACTGCAAAGACTTCCAGTGAAATTCCAAAGAAGTTCTAAGGCAGACGCTAGTTTTATGAACGTGAATATATCCCAGACTTTCCCTGCGGCCCCCAGGTCTATCATTTCTTTTCCTCCAAGTCCTCTGTCTCTTTCTCGCACACTGTTTACAGGTGCTCCTTGATTTTAGATGGCTCTACATCCCGATAAACCCATTGAAAGCGGAAAATATTGTTATGTCAACACGCATTTAATACCCCGACCCTACCGAACATCATAGCTCAGCCCAGCCCACCCCGAACAAGCTCGGAACAGCTGTATTAGGCTGCAGTTGGGCTGTTATTGTGCGTTTCATCTCAGGAGCAATGCCTGCCTCCTCACCAGGGGCAGGGGACACACGTGGGCGTTTTATAGACATGGTGGGATGCGAAAACACAGACCACAATATTTCCAAAAACGCTGGCATTGCAGTGCATTGTGGAGTATCAGCTGTTTCCCGTCACCATCGTGGGGCTGACTGGGAGCCTCCCCCTGGCATTGGGAGGGGGTTCTGTAAAGCACGTCATTAGCCCGAGTAAAAGATCCAAGTTCAAAATTCAAAGGACAGTTTCTACTGAGTGCGTATCGCGTTCCCAGCACCGTAAAGTTGAAAAATCGTAAGTCGAACCATTGCAGGTCGGGAGCCGTCTGTGCTCACTCGTTTGATTACTGTCGACCTGTCCGTAGCTGTTGTGTCCAGCACCTAGAATCGCTCCCTAAATCGTGCCCCGTCCGTGTCTTCTCCATTCTCGTGGGCTCAGTGCGGGTCTCACAAAAGGCCCAGTGGATACCGCAGTATCTGCCAGTTGATCTGATGACAGAGTCAGCCCGGGCCTCTCCCCCGAGCAGACGTCCACCTCGGAAGTCTCTGCAGGGTTGGAATGAGGTGGCGACGTTAACATTCACGCCTGCACTTCTTGACTTGGCGAGTGTGGAAAACTCTGCCCTCGCCAACAGCCTCGGTCCCTGGGTCCACCCCACCAACCCCCCTAACCCTGCACCCAGTCTCCGGCCCCTGGCCCCTCACTGTCCAGCCCCCATCCGCCACTCCACATGCCACGGTGATCTTTCCACCATAGAGACCTGTCCCTGTCACTTTCCTACCGAAACGATTCAGCGGCTGGCCCCTCCTTGGCTGGCTCAGGGACGCCATGAGAGTAACAGTCCCTGGCATGGTGGCTGAAGCTACGATTTGGGTTAAAATATTAAGCTCTGGGGCCTTGGGGGCAGCAAATTTGACTCTAAATCTCAGTAAACTGTGGGTCAGACTGGATCCTCCTGGCATTAGCTCAGAGTTTCTCGGCCTCAGCTGATGACATATTGGACAGGTTAATTGTCTGTTATGGGGCTGCCCTGTGCCTTGTAGAGGGGTCAGCAGCACCCATGGCCTCTACCCACAACATGCCAGTAGCATCCCCCCAACCAGCCGTGACAACCTAAGCTACCTCCAGACATTGCCAAACATTCCCTGGGGTCCCCCCTCCTCACTGAGAACCACTGGGTTACAGTAAGGATTAAGTAAGATTTACAGAAAGCCCTCGCCCCCGTGCACGGCCATCTCGCCAGTGAGCAAATGCACTGGTGCAGGTCACAAGGAGAGCAGTCTGGACTCCTGGGGCAGGATGGTTCTGTGCTTCAAATGCTGAGCCCTGGGCAGACTTTGGGCAAAGAAGGTTTGATAATGCTAGGTGGGCCCTGATGTCATAAAGTCAAGAGGCCAGAGTGGTGCGTGGTAGGGCACCCACCATCTCCCAACAAACCCACAGTGAAGTCAGAACAGTAATCGAGGCGATGTTTACGAAGCGCTCAGTCTGCACTGGGGCCCTAACCAGTTTTGTCTTTAACTTAGAAACGCTTTCTCAGCATTACCTTCCCAGGGCGGGGGTGTGGGGGGCGGGGA
>NW_006431919.1:18867872-18878365 GCF_000325575.1 Pteropus alecto | reverse complement strand
GGGGCTGCCTTCCTCAAACACTCTGCTCCAGCTCTACCTACCGCCTGGCTGGCTCCCTCTTCAGTGAGTTAAATCAAACTTTGGCACCGGCTCACAATAATGTTCAAATGAGAGTCACGTTTTCAGCTCTTTTTATAGTACTTGTTGACAGTTGCTCCCTGCGTCAAACCCCCAGCAACTTGCCAGGGGCCTCGGAATGACACCCAGACTCCTTACCGGAGCCTACGAGGCCTCCAGCCCCCTCCCTGCCTGGCTGCCCCTAACTCCGTCTACTCACAGCGCTGCACATTCCTGAGTGTGCCCACTGTCCCTTCTCGGGGCCTCTGAATAAGCTGTTCCCTCAGCCAGGAGTGCTTACTCCCCAGATCCCCCCAGGCTCACGGCTCAGGTCTCAGCTGACAAGTCACGTCCTCTGAGAGACTTCTCCGGCCACCAGAGCTGTGTCTGTGCCCTGTGCTCCCACTCAAGTCCTGTGGGTCCCAATCACCTCACCCTTCTTCTGCTGAGAGTTGTGTCATTGCTGATATGATCTCGTTAGCTTTTTTGCCTATTTAAATGTTGTCCACCCTCCCATCGACTGTGGGAGCCCCAAAAGACGACCAGAAAAACCTGTTGATCCAGCAAAGCTGTGTTTATCAGTCCTGGCGTCAGGGAGGGTACAGCCTTGACAGCGTTTCGGGAGTACCTGAAAATGGGGATTTAGAGGAAGGCATTTGTAGGGGCCTCGATAGATGATTTTAAGGCAGGTCTTACAGGCAGGGAACTGGCTGCCACTGGGCAGAGTTTATGACATAAGAGTCCTCAGCTGGCAGGCACGGCAGGGCAGGGGTCCTGAAGCAAATCCCGAAGAGCAAGCTGTCCCTTATCTTTTTTTTTTTTTTAATCGAGATGTAACTGTATTACTTTATGCGTACGACATAATCATTCGACATATGCGTCCATTGCAAAGTGATCGCCACTGTGTCCAGTTTCCGTCCATCACCGCACAGTTACAAAAAACTTCTTTTTCTTGTGATGAGGACGTTTAAGGTGTACTCTCTTAGCAGCTTTCAAATATACGATATGGCGTTATTAACTGTAGTCACCACGCTGTGCGTCGGATCCCAGAACTTATTTACTTATTTATCTTGTAATGGGAAGTTCGTAGCTTTTGACCCATTTTACCTGCCCCCCCGGCTCCCCAACCACCAATCTGTTCTCTGTATCTATGAATTGGGGGGGTTTTTGCTTTTGTTTCTGTTTTTGTTTATTTTGGTTTCCATATATGAATGAGATTGTATAGTATTTGTCTTTCTCTCTCTAACTTATCTCACTTAGCATAATACCCTCAAGGTCCATCCATGTTGCCACAAAAGTCAGAATCTCCAAATCTCCTTTTTATGGCTGAATATATATGTATAGATATATTACATTTTCTTTATCCATTTATCTGTCGATGGATGCTTAAGTTGCTTCCATGTCTTGACTATTGTGAATAATGCTGCAGTGAACGTGGGGGGGGGGCAGATGTTTTTTTGAGATAGCGATTTCATTTTCTTCAGATAAATACTCAGGAGTGGAATTCCTGGATCTGTTAGGTTTCGTAAATAAGCAGATTGCACTGTCTTACCTTCCAGAAGCAAGTCCGTCCTGGAACACGCAGCTGGGTTGGTTGAGCTGGGTCCCAATGTTCACACGGTAACAGGATGTCATGCTGGTTCCGATTCTCCTCCCACACACTGACTGGAAGCTTCTAGAGAGCAGAGACTTTATCCATCTCGTTATTCGTACTCGTCTTTATACGCCAGGAGCCTGGCATGGGGTGTAGTAGGTATTTCAAAAACAGGACATAGTAGGTGTTTAATAAATGTTTATTGATCAAATGAACAAATTATTACTTTGTCATTAAAAGCCGGTTGTGACCCTGGGCAAGACACTTCACTGCCGCAAAATAAAGACAGGTGAAGATAATTAAATTTATTGAGTACCTACCATTTGCCAATACCTTCCTCAGTGCCGCGGACCTGAGGGGAAACCAAACCAGCTCTCCACTCTCATGGAGCTTATACTGCAGTGCAGACAGGCAGACAATAAACAAGCTAACAGATGAACACAGGACATCATCACTCATTGGCTAAGTCCATATTTATGTGCGGTTTCTCATTAGGAAGCCAGATGTACTTTTTTGAGAATGAGTCTAGAGAAAAGCTATACTCCAGTGAAAATCACAACAAAAGAGTTTTCTTAGATTATATGTCATCATTGTTTTTATTACAAAAGCAATATGTGCTTGTTGTAACAGTGAAATAAATTTTTAAGCATACAAAGGAAAAAGTTAATAGATCCACCACCAGCACCTCTAGGCATCTGCCTGGCGGGAGCCCTCTCGCAGATTTTTCCAGGATTACACGAATACATATGCACAAACCAAGTTACAGCATCACGTATAAAGTATGAGTTTATATATACAGTCGACCCTGGGTTCGAATTCACAGATCCAACTAAGCACAGGTCAAAAAATATTCTTAAAAAAGTGGCATCGTCGCTGACATGTTCCATGTAGTTTGGCTTATGATGGCTGTGTCCGTACGGAACAAATGCAGACTTTTTTCTTGTCTTTGTCCCCTAAACAATACAGTATAACAATGATTTTTTTATAGCATTTACACTGTATTAGGTGTTAGAAGCAATCTAGCAATGATTTAAAGTACAGGGGAGGATTGTATAGGTTATATGCAAATACCACGTCGTTTTATATAAGGGACTTGAGCATCTGTGGATTTTGGTATATGTGGGGGTCCCGGGGGAGGTCCTAGAACCAATCCCCGCCTGGATACTGGGGATGACTGTATACAATAGATGCCTGAAACCATGGGTAGTGCCAAACCCTATATATACTATGTCATTTCCTATACATACATACCTGTGATAAAGTTTACGACCTCTCTTTGGCAGATCTGAATTGCCAGCATCCCCGCTCTTGCGTTTCGGGGACATTTTAAATAAAACGAGGGTTGCTTGAACACAGGTGCCGCGAAATCAGTTGGTCTGATAACCGAGGTGGGTACTAAGTGAGCAACACGCAGCTCGCGTATCCGGAGAGGGATGACCCACGTCCCAGGCAGCACAGAGCGGGACGGCGCGAGTTTTCATCACGCTCCTCAAAACAAAGTGCAGCTTAAAACTTACGAATCGTTTATTTCTGGAATTTTCCATGTAAGATTTTCGGACCGTGGTTGACTACAGGTAACTGAAACTTCAGAAAGCAAAACTACAGATAAGGGGGAGGCAGAGCTACCTTATATCGGGTCTTGACCTTGGCCTGTGTATTCCGTTCTGGACTCAGAAAGTGTGAGCATGCAGATGCAGATGCAGATGCAGATACAGATGCAGATGCAGATGCAGATGCAGATGCAGATGCAGATGCAGATGCAGATGCAGCTGCAGATACAGATGCAGATGCAGATGCAGATGCAGATGCAGATGCAGATGCAGATGCAGATACAGATACAGATATAGATTAGGTGGGGTGGGACGTGGAGAGAGAGAAAGGGGAGGACCTTGTCTTACCCTGTTTTCAATCAACGAGCTCCTATTTTATACATGATGCTGTAACTTGGTTTTTGCCTTCATGATTTGTCATTTTAATAGCCACCTGATGGTCCAAAGGGCGTGGGCTGCCTCCCAGGTTCAGCCGGCCTCTACGGACACGCACTGGGGGATGTGGAGCACACAGGTATAATGTCCAGCTCACAAAGACTGACTCCATCAATCACAGCGTTTTGCTGGCTGTGAGATGGGGCCAGGCAAACATTTCTTCTCAGGGGATCACACTAGGACAGCTGGTGTTACAGCAACACGCTCTCTGACCGAAAAGGAAGCCCAGGGCTGCCCCTGGATCAGAATCCTATATCATTTAAATGCTATTTTCTTTTGACTTGGATTCTAGCTTGAAAGGGCAAAAAAAAAAAAAAAAAAATCTAGCACAGGCATGAGAGAACTGTGATTATATTTACATTAATGGTCATGATATGTGCCTGACACATGGTCCTGTGGAAATCTTGACGTTTTAAATATTTTTTAAAGGGATTCACCTTGCCTTTGGAATTAAATGGGGAATCATGGCCATGCTTGCAAATGGATGTAAATAAAGGAGGTTTTGCTCTGGGCTTTTGAAATTTAGATAGTCGTGGGGACTTAAATCATTAAAAAGGAATTTTGTTTGTTCTTTTTAAAAAAATTTTTGACCAAATGCTCTTCTTTCTCAGTGATTTGCAATAGTCTTTTTTTGGAGGTGGAGGAGGAAGGCTGGAGCCTTTTTTAAAAATTCAATTTATTTAAACTAAAAAATAAAAATCTACCCATTTTCCTCACCACTCCCTACAGCCTCCGCCACCGCCCACCTCTGGCAACCACCAATCTGTTTCCCGTATGTATAGTTCAGAGTTGTTTTTCGTCTTAGATTCCTCAGGTAAGTGACATCGTACAGCATTTGTCTTTCTCTGTCTGACTTGTTTCACTTAGCCTAATACCCTCTAGATCCAACCGTGTTGTCACAAAGGTCGTAATTTACTTCTTTTCCTTCTTATGTGCCACGTTTTCCTTATCCGTCCATCCGTCCCTGGACACGCGGGCTGTCCCCATGTCCTGACTATTATAAGTCATGCCGCAGTGAACGGGGGGTGCAGCCGTCTTTTCGAGACTGTGATTTCATTTTCTACAGATAAATACCCGGAAGTGGAGTTGCCGGATCAGGCGGTAGCTCTGTTTTTAAATTTTTTTTTATTTTTTATTTTTTATTTTTTGAGGACTGGACCGTTTTCTGAATCCTCAGATCACTGTCCACCTGACTCCTCACTGCTTCAGGCTCCAGGGGTGCTGGGGTGAGCAAGAACTAAAACTTTTGCACGTTCCCGGTTGACACCCATTCATGGTGAATAATACAGATTAAGGGCGAAATACCTCAGCTCTGAATGCTGAGTCCGGGCTCACCTGCTGCGCTGGCCCCTGCCTACCTGAAGCCTTGGACCAGACACTTAGCTCTGATGAACCTCAGTTTCCCCATTAGTAAAATGGAGGGAACAATGACGTGGTAGCCGGGGCTTGGTGGGGACAGTTCTTGTGTCATGGATGCATAATGAGATAATGTATCTAGAGGTTCTGGGCTAGCCCATAATTTGTTTTTTGTTTTGTTTGTTTTTAGGCGAGGCAACCTTTGGTTGACCTCACAGATTGCAAGGACCTTGTCAGCTTACAATCCCTTATTTTTTTTTTTAATTTTTATTTTTTACGTCTACAGCACCTGGTCTTTCTAGGTGGTCTCTCATCCAAGTACTAACCAGGCCCGACCCTGCTTAGCTTCCCAGATCAGCTGGGATCCGGCTTGTTCAGGGTGGCGTGGCCATAGACAACTAGCCTGTCATTTCTAGCCAGCCTTGTGAATAAAGCACGATAATCTCTGATCTCCGGAGCTTACACTCTTAGGGGAGAGGGCTCTGTAAACTAATACGGCAGGTGGATGGGAGCCAGCTGCGGCAGGAACGAAGGCCCGTGGAAACTCGGCAGAGGCCCACGGAGGGACGATTCGTCAGCTACGCTGGGCACTGTTGCTTAGGAAGTGCAGGATGGTGAGGGTAGAAGCGGGGTCGGGGGTCTGGCATCTTCCACTGCAAACTCATCATGAGAAAACACGGAGGTGTGAAAAATAGGTCGGGGTGGGGAAGGGGGACCCTGATACCCAGTGCTGGCTGGAAGGTGGTAGAAGGCAGGAGACTCTGCTTCCGCAGGAGGACGGGTTTGATCTCTGCTTTCCCGTTAGGGGGGAGAGAGCCGCTGAGTCTCCCAGCCACGTTCGCCACTGCAGCCGAGTCATGATGCTGGACCCCCAGAGAAACCCTTAAGGCCGCCGTGAAGCCCCGTGCAGGCTTCTAAGCCCAGCCCCGAGAGAGAGAGAGCCCGCCGGGCCTGCCTGGCCACTCACACTCTTGCTACAATCCCTAAAAGCTTCTGACACCGCAGAGAAGCTGTTGTCACTTACACATCTTAAGAGGGGATCAGGCCTTCCGGCGCGGAGGCCCAGGTGGGACGTGACGGTGATTTACGCACCATAAACTTTTGTGAGTCTTATTCACTTCAGTGGTCTGATATTAAACAGCTGCACGGGGGAGTCGTGGGGACCGGCGGCTTTTCTGGGCCGCCCAGCACCGGGTTGGGAGAAAGGGAGAAAGGAGGTGACAGTGACAATAGAGGACGCCCTGGTCTCCAGCATCCACCGTCCACGTCAGAGGCCACGACCGAGCCCAGCTCGCCGGCAGCTCCGTGTGGGCCTGCGCCTTCTTGGACAGAAAAGTGTGTCACATACGAGGAAAGAACGAATCGGGTGGGAGAGTAACTGACGGGGACCGAGTCCACCCTCAGAAGCCCCGAAGGTGGCGGCTCCATGAGAAGACGGGCTTGATGCGTGTCCTCAGACCAGCTCCCTGCACGGGGCAGGCACAGAGCTGGGCCCTCCTCCCCCGCGGAGCGATGCACCAGCCTCCCCGTCCCTCCCCTAGCTCCGCCCCCCACGAAAGTTCCAGGCCCCGCCCCAGTCTCCGCCTCCAGCCCTGGGTCATCATCACTTCCCTTGCCAACCCAACAACAGCGCAGAACGCGTCGCCTCTCTGGGCCCTGTGGGCACTCCGCTAAACACAAGCCCGCCCCCGAGTTCAGAAGGCTCCCCCAAAATCTAGGAGGGGGGCGGCCTCCCTCCAGCTCCTTGTGTCCTCTTCCTTTCTCTTCCACTCATTTCTCTTCCTCTCCCTCCCTCCTCAGCCACCGAGGAAGCGCCAGCCGAGCGCCCCCGCCCTGATACGTGCAGCGTTGGGGTTCGCCCCGGCGGGCCCCTGGCCCCGGAGCCCTGTGCCCAAACCCAAGTCAGTGTCGTAGTTTCACCGCCGGGCCCCACATTCCAGGTGGGGACCCAGATTCAAAGGCAGTTGGGATGATAAACAGTAAGGAACTTTTTTTTTTTTTTTTTTTAACGGATCCACACTCAGCTCAAAGAGAAGGACCAAATCTCGCTCAGGAGAAACAAAACAGCCAAACTCTGTCTTCCTGAGATTCATCTAGAACTAAGATATTATATATCACATAACAAATTACTCCAACACTTAGTGACTTCAAATAGTAATAGTCCTATTTATTACTGCATAATTTCGGTAGGTCAGAAATTTGAGAGCAGCTCGGCGGGGCGGTCGTGGCTTGGGGCTCACTCATGAGGCTGCGGTCAGGTGTCAGCCGGGGCGATGGGCATGTGAAGGCTGGGCTACAGCCGGAAGATGGGTCCGCAGCCAACAGTCATCACCCAGCTGTCCGGCCGTAGGAAGCCTCAGTGGTTCTCCATCGGGCCTCTCTGCACAGCGTGGCAGCTGACTTCCCACAGAGTGAGGGAACCAAGTGACCGAAGGAGCACCCGCATGGCCTTTGATGGCCTAGCCTCACGAGTCACACGCCATCATCCCACCGTATTCTATTGGTCACGCGAACCAGCTCTGACGGAAAGTCAGGAGCAGCCTGCGGAAGTCCTGAGTGGCACAGGATGAGGCTCACTGGTGGTGGGGTGGCATCTTGGAAGCTGGTTACCACGACCAGCTCACAGTCTAGCCACGTCCCTTTCCTGCTGTTGTGTTCCCTGTGGATCCCGGCTTCTCCTCCGTCCCTTCCAGCTCTGCAGCTTTGTCCACGAGCCCCTACAACTCTTGACAATTCCTCCCTTTGACTTCCCTGATGTAAGGTTCATCTCTTCCTTCCTCCGACAGTTAAAAATAAATTACACGCTCGGTAATCATAAAATGGGGATTTCACACCCACCACTGTGTAACGGTCGTGTAATAAACCTACGTGGCATGCCTACTGCAGCACCTGGCTCGTATTAGGTATGCAATAAATGCTAATGGCTCTTTTTATTATCGCTATTATTATTAACTCCATCACTATCAATACAATCACGCCATTATGGACTGCCTCGCGCCAAGTCTCGCCTGGACCCTCACTCCCGTAAAGAGATGGCAGGGTCGATGAAAATCTGCATGTCCTTTTCCTCCACCTTAGGGCCCTCGACACAGAGCTCTGGAACCATCATCGGAGCCCCGAAGCCTTGAAAAAGAACCTTCGCTTTTGAAGAGGAAGCAAGGAAGACTGAGATCTCACGCCAGAGCCCCAAGCCACATCCTCCCAAACCTCTCCGCAGACGGCCCTCCTCCCCAGCCCCAGCGCCGGCAGCTGCTCCTCCCGGCCTGGGCCCGCTGCTCTCGCAAATGCTTGTCTGTCTGTCAACCGTACCTCCGCCTGCCCAGTCCTCCAGCTTGCTGAGAAGTTGACGGGAGTGTGTGAAACACCAACAGCCACTTAACGTTGCTGCGGCATCTTCCCAGAAATCATTGCCTAGAAATTCATTTTTACTGTATCTCATAGAAGTATTGGTCCACGATAGATTAGAAATGAAAAACCCAAACAGAACAAACTCGTCCTTCATTGCAAACCATTGAAGATGCTCTAGAGTCCCCAAGAGACACGTGAGCATGACGTCAAAACCCCATTTCTCTGCTACCCCCGGTGTCTGACGATGGCCATTCACCCCTGGGCCCCTGGTAGAGCCCCTGAACCTGGGTTTGAATTCCGGCTCCACCAGACCAGCTGTGGGGACCTTTTCCAAAGCGGTTTGCTCTTATCAGTAGACCAGAGCTCAGAATACCTGCTTCCCAGTTACCTGAAGATGCATCAGAGAGCGCTCATTCAGCAGAAGCACCACGTCTGGTACTGAGAACGCACTCAGGACGTAGCTCGATCATCTCCAGGAATGTTTTTCATCGGCCGTCAGAGGAAAATTACGTTAGGCAGCTTCAGTTTCTGAGATTTATCCAGCGGAGCCATCCTGTTTACAAATAGAGCTCGGGGCTCGTCTGAAAAAAAAAAAAAATTTAGAGAGAGAGAGAAGAAAAGGGGGCATGCTTTGGTGGCTTTGGGAGTGCAGGAGTCTGAGTTCAAGTCTAAAGCCACCAGCACTTGAGCAGTCACTTCAATTTTCAACCTCTCTTAACCTGTGCCAAGGTGATCATAATATCACCAGTTTTACGGAGCGGTGGCGGAGAATTCAGTTAGAGCATATGTGTAAGGTCCTTGATAAGTAACAGGGCGTCAGTTAATTCCTCTTGTTTATATGATCAGACCGTCATTTCAGGGACAAATAAAAAGACAAGTGTTCTTCCTCTGAGCTCCAATCACACCCTGTTGCCACTCAGGGGCCTCCTGGCATCTGAGCTATCACGGACCCTCTGGCGAGAGCCCACAGGGCGAAGCATAGGCCATCGGAACACGGAAACATCCACTGATGAGCTGGCCGCTTAAACCGAGTCACGCTAAGACGCGGCTTCCCACGTAAGTCAAGCTCCCTAGGTGCCTGCAGAGTCATCTCTGCTGACCATCCTGTGCTGTCACCGAGGGATACAACACAGAGAAGACACAGAGCTTCCGGAAGTCAGAGAGAGACGTCGCACTGGTTCCCAGCCACTTGGCAAGGATGTAACAGGTGGGGTCACGTCGGAGTTAGAACAGCTGACGGTGGCTGAAAGATCGCTCGAGATGGCAACGCTTCAAAAGAAAATAAATGCCATACCAATCGCGAGAGATTTAAAACGATGCTTAGGAAGACGGATGAAATCCTCGAATATTTTTACAAAACCGTCGTCCCTATGACGACGAGCTGTGGGAGTCCAGCGTGATGACCCCTGCAGGATGCTAAACCCCAGCATCATTCTTTAGGTCACGGCACGTGCCTCGAGCTGGGTGCTCATCTCTGTTTCGTTGAACATAAGATCAAAACGCCTGTCATGACTTTTTCATCTCGTTTTCCCAGATGAAGTCCCAGTCACACTCTGTTTCACCCTATTTGCTGTGACATTCTAGTTCCCTATCTTAAGGCATCTGTGTAAGTGGCCTTCTGCCGCTGCCACTTGTCTGGAAAAATGAGAATCCTGCATCTGACTTGCTGTTCCCTCTGCCTCAAAACATCCCCCGCAGCCCCCAACATTCAAGAGGCTCGCGTCTGTAGGTCTTTGTTGACCGTCTCCCTTCTCTGGGTGGCCTTCCTGATCTGATGGAAAAAAGCCTTCTATACACAAACACACGCCCACTCACCACACACGCACACACGCACACACACACCACACACAGGCACAGACACACACGATCCTCTCCACACAGCTATTTCTCCCTAGCCCCTTATCCCGCTTGATTCTCTCTCCATAGCATTGATCACCCCTTGGCATATTAAATACACTTTTTTTCAATTACTCGGCCTATCACCTGTCACAAGATCAGGGACTCATCTATTTTGTTCTCTATTTTGTCTCCAGTGAAGGAGAGATGGAGATAAGAGGAGGCCCTCAATATTTGTGGGACGGACGGATGGATGAATGGACAGACGGACGGATGGATGGACGGATGGATGAATGGACAGATGGACGGATGGATGG
>NW_006431919.1:18862959-18867735 GCF_000325575.1 Pteropus alecto | reverse complement strand
TGACGGACAGACGGATGGATGGACGGATGGATGGATGGATGGATGGATGGATGGATGGATGGATGGATGGATGGATGGACGGATGGATGAATGGACAGATGGACAGACGGATGGACGGATGGATGGATGGATGGATGGATGGACGGATGGATGGATGGATGGATGGATGGATGGACGGATAGATCTCTGCACTTAGAGCATTTTGTTGAAATCTGCTATTTAATCTCCTATCTTGTCTGCAGACTGAAGGTGCCCTGAGGCAGAGCCTATGACTTCTTTGTCCTTTTTAACCAGTTTTCAGGGAGCCCAGCACTAAGGTTTCCCACGAACACCTGCTGGGCTGGAATAAAGGCCCTGTGGAGCCCTCCAAGCCCCCAGCTTCCCAGGGTCTCCAAAGCCCCAGTCCCAAACGCTGAGGTCTGCAGAGGGTGCGGCCCCAGGACCCAGGCCTGGGGCTTTTGGCATGAGCATCTCTGCGTTGTAAAAGCAGATCAAAAGGAAACAAACGCTGTGGAAATAAATAAATAAAAATAAAATGCTGTGCCCCGCAGGCCGGAGGGTGTGGGCAGCAGTCAGACTCAGAGGCTGCAGGAGGGGACCCGAGGTGACACGGGGAGCCGTCCGCCTGGAGCACAAAGTTCCCAGTGTTGAAGCTCCGCTCCAGATTTATTAAGAATGCCACCCCTAACGAGCCTGTGAGGCCAGAGCGCTGTGTGTGACAGGCGGGGCTCCACGCCGGGGTCTAAATCGGTTCAAGATGTGCCTGCGGCGGGCAGCTACGGGCAGAGGGCTGGGTGCCACTGTCCCCGCAGCCACCCCTTCTCCTCGGGCGTGCTCCTCACCAGGACAGTGGGAAGTGCAGCAGGCAGGTGGTGACTGTCAGCTTGTCTCACCTGCACACACTGGCTGTTCCGGTCCCACCACCACGTGAGACCAGGGGAAGCCGAGGCTGGCCCTCCCTCAGCTCACGGGAGCCCTGCGAGATCCTGACCCGCGCGAGCCTCTTCCCAGACATCCTCCGGGAACTCTGCAGCAAGCTCACGATCATCGTGTCCCCAGCCCTGTTTCACGGCAGAGGGAACTGAGCTCGGAAAGCCGAAGGGTCTGGCCAAAGGTCACACCGCGGTGAGGGATGGTGCCACGACACTGACCCCAGTTTGATAAACGTCAAGTTTGAAGTGAGCTCTTTTAAACCCAAAATGGAGGTAGAAAGGGACTCTGTGTTTTCAGACTAACCTGGAGAAAGAAACTCTCAATCTCCTGTGTTGGAGACAGTATAAAGTAGTGGTGACACGGGGACTCTGGGGACTGTGTACACAGCGGGGTGCCCACCCTGCCCCTTACGCATGCTACGCTGGGGGTCCCCCTCCCGGCCCTCAGATCTCCTCGTCTGCGCTATGGGCGATACAGGACCAGCCTCGCCTGCGGTCATGAAGACATGCACGAATAAGTTCTTGCCGTCACTGTCACGAATAACTGTTAGTCGTACCTCTCCTCTGAGCCCAGGGGACCTGTGACCGGTGTGAAGGGTGTAAAATGGGAAAGGTCGGACAGCCCAGCGTCTCGGGCGAGTCACCCCGTCGGTCTGCCCCTCGGCTTCCGAACTGTACAAAGTCATGCTGTCCCCGGTGTCCCCACGGCCCCCGGCACACTGTCTGTGGCAACGCTTAGCCTTCAGCACACTGCGCCCTTGCCCATGCGGGGACAGACAGCAGCCACCGGCTCCGCCTCATTGCCGGGGCGCGTGCCAAGCCCGTCTTCTGAGCCATCCCGTCTGACTGTCGCGGATACCCTGCGAGCAGGTGCCGTCATCATCCCCATCTTGGAGGAGCCATCTGAAACCCAGAGATGCGAAGTGACTTGCTCAAGAACAAACATCCCGTATCTGATGCGCCTGGAGTTTGAGCCTAAGTCCGGGAAAGCAAGGGAGGCGACTGTGGACAGATTCCTACTTCACGTGGGGTTGACAGTACCAGGAAAAGACTGTAAATGAACAGAAGCGCGTCCGTTCGGTTAAATCCGAATGTGTGTGCGCATGTGCATGTGCGTGTGTGCGTGTGTGTGTGTGTGTGTGTGTGTGTGCGTGCGTGCCGCTTTTACTTTCCTGAGTCATGCTTAAGCAGTGCACCCTCTACGCTTGGTTCAGAGAAAACTTTCGGGGGTCTAATGTAAATATTAGAGAAGGCTGTCACACATTCTGCCCGATTGTCTCCTGTGTTCCTCATTTTCCAGCTGTTTGTCAATTAAACAACTAACGACAGCTCTGTCCTACGCATCTGATTCCCTTCCCCTCAGAAATATGGGACTTTGGGGACATATATACATACCTGCTTATGCACAGAGCTCCTATGGATGTGAACAGGCATCCGAGACATTGCAAGTAGAGAAGGTGCAAGAATCTAAACTTCCCACCCCCACATGCTCCGTGGTACTGAGCAGGCATAGCCAGACACACTGGAGGGCAGGGACAAGTGACACCTGTTAGCCCCGCCCCCATCCTTCCACGACCTTCATAAGCAGGTGTCCTTCCTCACCTGCTGAAGACAGGAACAAAACCATCGCCAGCACGCAGACAGACTTTACAGTTTACAGAGGGAGGACTTTAAATTCCTTACTGGACACAGTCCCGACCAGCCCTGGGGGTAGCAATCACATGCGCACTTCTCAGATAGGGCCTCCGAGGCGGGACCCCATGCCTGTCGGACTCACAAGCTGCCCACTCCCCAGGGATGGTGCCATGGGTGCTCCAAGGATGGCCCTTGGCTCAGCCGCTGGCCTGAGGCGCTGGGAAAACCTGTGTTACTGGAGCCATTACATCAGAGGCCACTCCGCTCCTTTGGCTACAGTCACGTCCTGGCAAATGGGAATTCACAGCTGGGGGTGAGTCAGTCAGCGGGATGACGGCCCTGCCCTGTGAGGGGCTCCCCAGCCCTGCCCCTGCCTGGGGCTAATGCCCCCTGGGGCCACCTTCGGTAGAAACAGTTGGGGGTGAACCTGCCCTACAAACCTAGACCCTTCCTCACCCCTCGCCTGGAGTTCTTGTGCCTTGGACTGGACCCCAGACCAAAAATCTATGGTTTGAAAAGCATAAAATACTCTGAATTACAAAGGAAACCAACTAAAATCCAGTGGTAAAAATATTTTTGTTAATTTGCAATCAACTATGTGCTCTCTTCATTATGGCATTGAATAACAAGACGCAATGTCCAACGTGATTGAAAGTAGTGATGAGCATAAATGATCTTACGAAGTATCGGTGAGTGGAATGTGACAGGGAACGACCCGTGACACTCTGGGTGTCAGGATCATCGTCGAGCTTTTGGCGTGTGGCCTCCGTTCACCAGGAAAGGAAACGCTACATTTCAGGTCCAGGTCAGTGAACATGAATGTTTTACTTCTCCCTGTGGAAGTTCACGTACCCTGCGTGGGGGATGGGAGCTCGTACATACCAGGCCGAGAAGCCCCGCACGCCAAATATTCACACGCAGGCACCTTAACCCCCTGCTGACAAGCAGGGCTGAGTCGTGGCTGGGAGCTCCAGCCCCATAGACAGACAGCAGGAGTCCGAATCCCCACCCAGGAGCTGTGTGACCCCAGGGAAATCGCTTAACCTCTCTGTACCTCAATGCCTCGTGCGTACAATGGGTGGCAACAATAATTGCCAACTCAGGACACGGTCCTCTGCCCAGGGCCTGGCGCACAGTCAGTGCGGCACTAAGTACTTGTCATTGGTACCGATTTTTTTTTTCATTCGACCTTTGAAGGAAGGAAGCCCTGTGGGACGGTTCTTGTCTCGTTTTTCCATCGGAAGAAACTGAGACTCAGAAAGAGGACGTGACATGCCCAGCATAACACAGGCGTCTCCATCATGACACAGTCGGAAGAAAATACCGGAAAAGCGGTCTGAAAGGAAGGAATCCGGGTCTGCACAGTGAGGAGACCCTGAGGAGACAGGCAAAGCTATCTAATCGCTTGCCCGTTAGGAAATTTGTCTCCAAATTAAAAACAAACAAACAAACAAACATAAAACCTATTTTATTTTCCTCAGCAGGCAAAACTGCCCTATTGTGGGCACGTTAAGCCAAGGTGGCTCCCTGTCTTCTCCGAGGGAGCTGTCAGGAAACTGGGGTGGGCGTGTGCTGCCACCCAATGTCCATTCCCCTTTGGGGAACAACCCGTCTCTCCCTCTCAGGCCGTGAGGCACTTAGTGGGGCAGCCCTCCCCCACCCCAGACCAGCCACAGTTCCAGGATCGGCAGGAGACCCCCACCGGAAGAAAGAACCTGCCTGACGAAGAGGACAAAGCAAAGGGAATCGGGCCTGAGAATTGAGGTAACGGCATCCTGCTGTCAGGACCTAAGCACCTGGATCAAGCCAAGCCTGAAGGCCATCTCTAGTGTAAATTTTTTTATTTCCGTTCAATACATTTTCTTTTCTGTTTAAATTAATATAAATTGGGTTTCTGCCACTTTTTTTTTTAAAAAAAAAAATAGTCTTAACAAAACCCCGTCTTCATTTTCCTGCTTGTAAGCTCCCTCGCTGTGCTCCAACTCTTACAGGCCTGAGTTTACTGCCATTTCTTCTGGAAGGAGACTGTCTTAAACCCCTCCCTGCTCACCCTCGGCCCCCACCACCCAGTGGAGCCGTTTGCAGACTCGGGGGTCCGGGGAGCGTCCGAGGTGGGGCTGCTACACTCGAGTTCAGTTTCGGCTCTCTGCCGGACATCGAGTTAGAGTCCAGTTCTGTACCCATATTCGTGGTCCCTGGTACCAGGCCT
>NW_006431919.1:18861099-18862218 GCF_000325575.1 Pteropus alecto | reverse complement strand
CTATGTTTGTTATCTGTGACTGTGTTTAAAATTACCCCAAAACTTAGTGGCTTAAACCACTTTCATTTATCATCTCGGAGTTTCAGTGGGTCGAGAACTTGGAAACACCTAAGCTGAGTGGTTCGGGCCTGGGGGTCTCTCAAAGGGTTGTAGTTAAGATGTTAGCCAGGGCTGAGGTTCCCTGGGCTGCAGCTGGAGGACCCGCTTGGGCTCCCTCACGTGGCCATTGGCTGGAGGCCTCAGTTCAGTACCACCGGGGCCTCGCCCCAGGGATGCTTGAGCATCCTCACGACACGGCCGCTGGGTGATCCAAGAGAGAGACCAAGGAAGAAGCCACAGTGCCTTCTATGGCCTAATCTCAAAGGTCACAGAAGGACACTTCTGTCACATCGTATTCGTTAAAAGGAGTCACTCAGAGCAGCTCGCCCTAAGAGAGAAGTACAGAAGAATCTGTGGACCTATTTTAAAACTACCAGCCTACCTTAGACAAGATCACAGTGTGCCCGAGCCACGGGAGAAGTCCCCAGTCCTAAGCACAAAACGAGTTTGCCTCTCAGGGAACAACAAAATGACAACCTTCCTCCCGTGTGTTGGGGACATCAACGTCAGGGTACCACGTGAACGGATGTGACACGCACAGCGGATACAACACTCAGCATTACACAGAAAGGGTATATAGCGACAGGAGTATGCCTTCCAATTCCAGCCCCCTGATTCGTCCTGTGCAAACTCTGCTGAGAGTTTCCCAGGATACCTTCCAGAGATAGTCTGAGCCAGTGGCTCTCAGTGCGATCCTGGCCAGCGGCAGCAGCATCACCTGGGAACTTGCTAGAAATACCCATTCTCAGGCCCCAGCCTGGAAGTACTGAATCGGAAACTCGGGGTGGGTCCCAGCCATCTGTGTTACAGCAAGCAGTCCAGGTCAGTCTGAGAACCACTGGTCTGTGCACAGCCACACGAAGCATCAAACATAAGTCCCTTATATGTTCCCACCAGCCAAATAGCATATTATGAATAAACTTTTATACATTCCGAAATTGCCTTGTAAATACCACAGCTACAGTGCGTTGTGTTATGTCTGAGTGAAACCCGCTAAAGCATGATATTGGTTAACCTGCT
>NW_006431919.1:18860040-18860877 GCF_000325575.1 Pteropus alecto | reverse complement strand
CTCCTCAGGTGGAGGACATGTGATGTCATGGTGTCATAGGAGATTCTTGTTTCTGCCCATGCCCTTTTGACTCATATTAGAACTCCCCGTTTACGGAAATCTGATTGCAGCCTATGAATTTTGTTCATTATAGTCATGCTAATGCTGATAATCACGGCAATAGGAATAAAGCAGATGTCCCCTACTTGAAAAAAAAAAACCAGAATATATTAAATTCCGATTCTGAAGAGTTAGGAAATGCCTCCTTATTTTACCAAATTTATTCCAGGTGCAAGAGAGACTCCTCTGAGTTAGCAATCCTAGAGAACTGTAAGCATGATTCAGTTTACAAAAAGCCGTTAGTCACTCATGCGACGTTCTGGGAATGGATCCACAGAATGGAGTGACGCCTGCTGCACGACCAAGGCACGATGACAGTGCTGAGGTCCTCGAACGTGTGAATGCGAGCGACATGTCTTACCATACCACCATCCATGTGTTGGAAAGCAGTGACTACACAGACACGTCATGCTTCCATCTTTTCTAGGCACTGGATCCACGAGCAAGCATCGGAGACTTTTGGCCACCAAACTATAGATACAGACGTGTGTGCATACATGGGTTTCCAGGGCACATTTCTTTATCTGGAGCAAGTCTGTCCACGTGCATTGTGTATGTTAGTTATCTACTGAGTTATCGCAAATCACCCCAATATTCAGCAGCTTATAACAACAAATAGTTATTACCTCACACAGTTTCTAAAAGTTAAGAATCCAAAGTGTCTTGGCTCGGGGTCTCTTGTCAGGTTGCAGTCAAGCCGTTGGCCGAGGCCGTAGACCCTCAAGTCTTGACCGGGGA
>NW_006431919.1:18858112-18859982 GCF_000325575.1 Pteropus alecto | reverse complement strand
CCACGTGCACTGGCCTCCCTAAGGCTGCTGCCGACATGGCTCCCCTCAGAGCTAGTGAGGCGTAAGAGGAAAACAGAAAGACAGTAATACCACCCCAGCTTTTATGGCCCCCCATTTCCGCTGTACTCACGTCATTAGAAACAACCCTAAGTTCAATCAGCACTCAAAGTGCGGGTCTGGATGCCAAGGGGCAGAATCAGCATGGGCAGTCTTGGAGGCTGGCTACCTACCACCGTGTGTGTGTGTGTGTGTGTGTGTGTGTGTGTGTGAGAGAGAGAGAGAGAGAGAGAGAATCTGTGCATGGAAAATGTCGAAGTGTTTGAAAAAGTTTTCTCATCAAAGGTGCTCACTGTTTCATGTTTTAAATCATTAGCTAACTAATTTTGTCGTGTTACTTACTGAGCCTGTCATCCATTTGGGGGGGAAAATATATATATATATATGAAACACTAGTAACTCGACAAAATTCAAAGGATTTAAATTGGTAGGGGAAGGACAGGCTAAACCCCCACCGATAGGGGGTCGTTTAAATAAGTTAAGCCTCGTTCTAATGACGGACTATTGGAGCATCATTAAAAATCATCATATTGTCAAAGAATATAGGGTGCCATGGGGAGGTGCTCTAATATAACCTTAAATAAAAAACTAAGAGCCCAATAGGAGACTTTCTATAAGAATGATGCCTACGAATTCACAAGTAACATTTCTTGAGCACTTATATACACCAGGCCTGATGCCAGGACTATAATCGTTCCGTTTAGTCTTCACGATGGTCCTACAAGGTCGATTATGGCTACCTTTTAGACGAGAATATTGAAAGACAGCAAGGTTAAGAACCTGCCCAAGAATGGGAGAAAATATTTTTAAACCACGTATATCTGATATGGGCCTAGTATCCGGAATATATAAAAAAACTCTTATGACTCAAGAACAACAAAACCACCCAAATTTTTAAATGGGTAAAGAACTCGAATAGCCATTTCTCCAAAGAAGATGCACGAATGGCCAAAAACCACGTGAAAAGATGTGTGATCATTAGTTATTAGAGAAATGCAGATCAAAACCACGATGAGACGCCACTTTAAACCCGCGAGGATGGCAATAATAATAATAAATTTTCAGTTTTTAAAAATAAAATAAAACCAGAAAATAAGTGGTGGCAAGAATGTGGAAATAATTGGAATTCCCAAATATTGCTGGTAGAAATACAATACGGTGCAACGCTGTGGGAAACAGGCAGTTTCTCAAAAGTTAAACATAGAACTACCATATGATCCAGCAGTTCCACTCCCAAGTATAAATCCGAGAGAATTCAGATCAGGTATTCAAACAAAACTTGGTACGAAAATGTTCATAGCAGCACTCTACACAATAGCCAATACGTAGAAACAACCCAAATGTCCATTAACTGATAAACGGACAAACAAAACGTGTATCTATACCAGGAATATTATCCAGCCCCAAAAGGGAATGAAATTCTGACACACGCTACACTATAGAGGAACCTCGAAAATCTGATGCTAAGTGAAAGTAGCTAGACACAAAAGATCACATATTATATGATTCCATGCATGTGAAATATCCAGCACAGGTAAATCCGTAGAGGAAGAAACACGTTAGGGGTTGCCAGGGGGTGGGGGGTGGACAGTGACCGCTAGTGGTGCAGAGCTTCCTGTCCAGGTGATGAAGATGTTTGGGAAGCAGGTAGAGGCAATGGCTACACAGCACTATGAATGAGCTGAATACCACTGAATCGTATACTTCAAAATGGTTGATTGTATCATTGTATCTTTTGTGAATTTTTCCTCAATTTAAAAGAAAAAAGAACCTTCCCAAGGTTGTTTTTATAGCAGGAATATGTATATGGGAA
>NW_006431919.1:18843686-18857948 GCF_000325575.1 Pteropus alecto | reverse complement strand
GAAGGAAGGAAGGAAGGAAGGAAGGAAGGAAGGAAGGAAGGAAGGAAGGACAGAAAGGAGGGAGGGAGGGAGGAAGGCAAGCAAGCAGGACTTGGACCCGGACAGTCAGGGCTCCAGCACCCACACTCTTCATCAAATGGGGAGGACACACATTAAACTGTTAACAGAAGCTTCCTGGATGATGGGACTGAAGGTAATTTGTACATTCTTTTAAATCAGAATTTTTCGGGATGGGGCCGGACTTCCATGCCATAAAGAAGTTCTCTGTATGATTCTAATGAGCCCCTCCCATTTGCCCCATTTGCTCCCTCTCGCCCTTCCCCCCGCCACCACCCACCCACACACACAGAGCAAAGAGCGTTGGCTTCGGTCCTGCCACTTACTGGATGTCATGGAGTTGTGTAATTAACATCCACGAGCTTCAATTTCTTTATCTGTTAAATGGGGAGAAGAGGAATGAGAAAAACATTTATTTCCAAGGATTTTGTGGGGGATCGAGTGACACGAAGTGTGTGATGGGCCCAGCCCTGCCTTGTAGAGGATGAAGAGGGGGTCACGGGCATGAACGGTAAGAACTTGGAAATCATTCCCACGGGGGCTCAAACTTACCCCCATTTATTGCCTGTGATTTTTAGGGATCCTGTACCTCCTTCCTGCCCAATAGCGTCCAGTCCCTGGGGGCTCGTGATCCTCGAAAGACAATCTATGCTAAATTCCTAGCAGGTGCCTGGTGCGTAGCAGGTACTCAACAAAAGGTGGCAGGTGTCCTTGATCAATGTCCTCTCCCTTCCAAGGGGAGGGGTGTTAGTGGGGACACGGAAGTGGGTGCACCTTTGCCCCTCATTCCCGAAACTAAGCTAAAAACGGTGCGTTCCATTCCCCCCAGGTGTTAAGAATACAGGCCCGGGGGTGGCTCCGTGGTCCTTGTACTCTGTGCCCAGCTTTGCCGACCGGAAGGGAGGGGAGGAGGGAATCAGAGGGGAGTCGTGGCACTGGGCAGGCCACCAGGCCCCTGCTAAGATCCCACCAGGCTTTCAACGCTGGAAGCTGAGTTGGGTACTTACAGAGAATGAACTCCACGTCTGAGCCTCGTGACCGGAGGAGAGGCTGGGAGGTGTTTGTCCCAAGATCCATTTTACCCTTGTGATGGTCTCCCCAAGTGAGGTGACAACCATCACTTGTAGAGATACCGAAAAGGGACGCGTGGGGTTCATCACGCAGCTTCGAACCTGGGTCGCATTTGCTGGGCGGGCACCCGGGATGCACAATGAAATTGATTATATATATATATATATTCTAAATCCTGTAATCATCTTGCGATTCATAGGCGCTGTGCTTGCATTTAAAAAAGAATAGCACAGATCATTTTTTAAAGAACACCTTTTCGATGCCGATATTTTAAATACAGTGGAGTGGGTTTTACGTGGTTTCGATATTTCTTCCTCTCTTCTTGTTTTGATTATTAGGGAGAAACTCACAAGCCGGTGGAGCCTGGGGACAGCTGCGCCCGCGGCCTGTCCTCCCGCGAATGGCCGTCGCTGGAGCGAGCGTTCTGGCCAGCAGAGGGGACGCTGGGCCCAGGGCCCCTGGCAGGCCCGACGCCCAGGCCAGGGCGCGCTAACACAGAAGGTCGTGAAAGGCAGCGGGAGAAGGGGCGCGGCCGCCCGGGCGCAGGGGACGCGGCTGCCAGGCCGCCCCGGGGCCGCAACGCCCTTGTCCCCGGAGTGACCTCTCCCTCCCTGCGCCCAGCTGATGGCGGGGCGCGCGGCCGCGGCCCCTCTCCTCCCTCCCTTTAGAGAGAAGGGCGCGATTGTGTGGATGTCACAGTCTGAGCACCGCTGAAAGGGAGAGAATTAAGTCACGGCTCTTCACGGGCGCCGCGGCTGCACTGCGCCCTCATTCAGAGGACACGGAGCTTTTGTGCGCTGCGCGGCGGCCCCGCGCCCCGGCTGACCCTCTGTACAGTGCAGACGTACAGTAATTGACTCGGGGTCCGCTCCCGCCCGCGCCCCGCGGTCAAGGGCGCCTGGGAACCCGAGCCCGCCGCAGAGGCCCGCGTTTGTCCACCTGAGAACGCCGCGCGCATTTGTCGCCGTGGCCTCGCAGCCCGAGGGCCATCCATTTTGGCTCGGAGCTGCCGGCTGTCCCCGTGCGCGGTGGCCCCCGCATGTGTTGCTAATCAAAGCCCAACCCGCTCCTCCGCCCAGCGAGCGCGCGGCAGGGGACACTGCCCGGGCAGGGGGAGGAAGCCCAGGGGCCAGCCGAGGTGACTCTCGGGGGCTTCTCCATCTCTGATCGTCGGGAGTCCGATTCCGAGGGGGCGGGAGGGGTCGTAGACAAAATACTGCAGCCCTCCTTCCTCCCTGGGAATTGTCACCGCGAGATTAAATTTTAATTTAATTTTTTTTTTTTTGAGGGGGTGGTTTAAAGAAGATGAAATCTGAAATTTGGCCTGGGTGGCTGAGGCCTGCCAATATTTTGGCTCTGCCTAGTTTTTTAAGCTTCTTTTTTGTCACCCTGCTCGGATGATTCATGCCGGAAAGCATGTTGTATCATTTATCCAGTAATGCAGCCTAATAAAACCCCCCTTCAAATATTTTCCTTAAAGAGCCAAAAGAATTTGTTCCTGCGGACTCAAACCTATGTTCTTCATAACAGCGGATTGAAGAAATGGAGCTGTGAAAACAACCAAAAAAAACAAGCAAAAAAAAAAAAAAAAAAAAAGGCGGCAGGGAGGGGGCTTATCTGACAGACAGCGGCCTCCGAAACGCCCGCCCTGCCCCCTCGTCTCCACGCGGCCCTCCCTCTCCGCCTCTCCCCATGCGGTTAAAATCTGCGGCTTTGCCCAAAGTTTTGCATGCGAAGTTAAGTTTTAAAATCCACCCTTCTCCCAGGGCCAGCTCTGGCGGTTGCCCGTGTTTTCATTTTGAGCTCCGTAGGAAGGAAAAGCCATGGACGAGGCAGTCGTTACTGAGTAACTTAGTACCACCCCGCGCCTCCGTGTCACGCAGAGCACCGCCTCCACTCCAGGCCGCTGGGGTCGGCAGAGTGGACTGTAGTCGGCTGCTTGCGAGGCGAGTCACCTGGGTCCACGTGTGGCAGGTCTCTCGAAGCACGTACCTTCGTCTCTGGGCAAACCTCCCTTTTTTTTTTTTTTTTTTCCAGCGTGGTGGGCTGAAATGGCAGGTCCCTGCTGGACAAGACTCCTTATTAAAGCACTGGAGCATGCTTAATCAAACCCAAGGGCTCGGTCTGGGTTCCAATGCCCGTGCCACTATTTACTCTGTGGCCTTCGACACAGGAGGTCCCCTTACTGCATCTCGGTTTCCTCCTCTATAACATGGGGTAAAGATAGACCTACCTTTCAAGTCGTAATGACCACCCGATGATGTATTTACGTGTTAGTAATTGGTTCATTATTTTTGATAACGACTGCTGTGTATTGAGTACTCACTGCATTAAATGCTTTATCTATATCACATCATTCTGTCATCAATGGATATTATTATCCCCATTTCACAGATGAGGAAACAGAGGTAAAAGGATTCGCTGCATGTCACATAGCATTTCTAAGGGCTGGGATGCAATTTCAGGTCTTCGTGGGGGCAGGGAACAAGGGAGCGCTGAGAACTGAGAAGATGAGGGTTAGGCTCTCAGCTGGGGGAGAAGTGATTTTTAACCTTCTTAAAAAGGGCCTTAAAACTTACATGTAAACACTGGGTGGCGGAGCAAGGTGGAGCGGTTAGGAGGCTTGACTCTGGCCTCAGGAAGTGCTGGGTTCGAATCCTATCACCACTAATTACTAGCTGGGTCACCTTGCAAATTCCTTAATCTCACTTAAGCCTCAGACTCCTCATCTCTTAAATGGGTAAAACAAGGCCTGCCCTCCAGGGCTTGTTGTGAAGATTCAATCAGACAATGCACATGTAATTGATTATTGCGATTAGGGAACAAAGTCGGCCCACCTTGATTTGAAAGGCGCCAATATTTAGCCCACCCGGACAAAGCCCTTCCCACAGGCTGGATGTTTTGAATTCCAGGGCTAGAGGTTTAGCGTCTAGTTGTTACGTTTTGCATACCAGCTTCACTGCCTACCTCATTTAATTCTCCCCCTGCGAGCTCAATATCTAGTTGTATACAGGCCAAGCGGGAAGTGCTTCTCCTCTAGTCCCTATTTGTCCCCAGAAGCCTCTCCTGAGCCCTCATCCTGAACGAGGTCCTCCCGCAGCACTGACATGACCCCCTGAACTTGCCCTTCCTGACACTGAACCCTTCTCACTATGTTCTCCACTCCTGTCTTCCAAGTCCGATTAGGGAGCATCAAAGACAGGTGCCATGTCAATCTCGTGTCTCCGTATACTCGGTGCCCAGCCGTAAGCACCTCCGTGCCCAGACCGTGACCTTGAGTTCGCCTTCCCCAGTAAAAGGGACCAGGACACCTTTGGAGAAATGGCTGAGACCACGTCTGAGGCAGGAGATGTGCCAGACCAACTGGGTCGCCTTTTACCAAAAAGCAGGAGACTTTCAAAGATTACTGAAATTATCTTAAAAAGACAAGATCCAACTTAAAAAATGCTCACATTGGCCAAAGAGGGACCGACCATACATATGTGCATCAGAAAATAACTGGAATGGATCGAAAGACATAAAATATGTTTAAGGCCATGACCCCACTGACCTTTGGAGAAGGCTGTAAGACCTACTCATTCTTCTGAAAAATGATAACTAAAGAGAAAGGATCAAACTTTCCTCCTGCCTTTCCATACTATCTGTGCCTCAGAGCAACCAAATAGTTGATTGAGAGAAGTTTCTCTTCCAGGAAGGATTATGGCTAATAAATGATTAGGGAACGATATCATTAGGATGTCACTATGTCACAACGCCCATGAAGTAATGGATCTAAGAACCGATCAGCTTTAAATTATCACCAAAAGGGAGACAACCAGCTATAAAGTGCCCGCCCCGTGAATATAATACCATCTATAAAATAGTCTAATCGTAGCACTTAATCTGATTCCGCCTCTAGAGCTAACAATTTTTAAGAATGACAGGAGACAGAGGAACCTGTTAAATGACACGCCCGTGGGGAAACATACAAAGGGCCTGGTTTTCCCATGGAATATACTGGAAGGAAAAAAAGGAGAGGCAGAAAGGAAACCCTATACGTTGAAAGAAACTTGGGGAGACATAGCAACAGGGCGTGACGTATAGATCTTATTTCCATACTAATTTCAATCGGCTGTAATTTTTTAAAATTATGAGACAAGGCGATTTAAACACTGCCAGGATATTTAATGATATGAAGAAATGATTGTTAATTTTTTAGGTGGGATAACGGCATTGTGCTCGTGTTCTTTAAATAATGGCTTATCTTTTAGAGATACATGGGAAATATTTATGAATCACATAACGTGATGTCTGAGATTTGCTTGGAAATAGTCCTGGGAAAGGGGAGACGTGGGTGGACAAGAGCTTCGTTGGTCAAGCACGTGATGGTAGAGTTCTTTCTACTCTCTTTCTCTCTGTTGTATATGTTTGAAAATTTCTATAATAAAGAAGAAAAAGGAAAAAAGCCTTGTAGATATCGGCTTCCGTCAGTTAGAAGGAAGCTGGGAAGTCTTCATGCCACCTATGGCTAATCTCACCTAAGGAAAGAACCTGTCCGTTTATTTGTTTCTGTTGATTTATCATCTGTTTCCTCTGCTAGAATGTGAACTGCGAGGGGCAGGATCTTTGTTTTGTTCCCTGGTGATCCCAGGTGCCTCATGGTGCCTGGCCCCGAGGGAGCAATCTGCAGTCCTTGTTACTCGCATGCATCTCACGGGTGGGACCCCCGAGGCGGACAGAGCTGGTGGTCTTGCTCCGAGTCACACAGCCAGTCAGTGGCGGGGTGGGGACTCACGCGCCAGTCCCCACGAGGCTCCCCGTTTTCTACCTTGCGGTCAGGGTGTCTCGACCTGGTGCAGGAAGCTGACATGAGGTCCAGGGTCCTGGCATTCGTAGTTGTCCTTCTGTAGCTGTCCTCTGTGAAAAGGACAGCGAGGCGGGTGGGGATGGCTGTATCAGCTCAGCTTCCTGGGGCTGGACACCACCGTGAGCGCTTCACGAGGGTGAACTCATTTCGTGCTTCCAACAGCCGGAGGGGCAAATTTCCTTATTCCCCCGGGGGACCCGGGTGGGAGAATACACGCGTTCTGACCCCAGAGCCCAAACCCCTCATCCTGACGTTAGACCCTTCACCCCTTCCTTAGAGGCCACCGAAGAGCAACGAGGTGCCACAGTGACTGGGGCTGGTGCTTCAGCCGAAGGCGGTAGCTGTCGGGTAACAGGTGAACAAGCACCGGATAAACACAGGGCCACGTTGTGCTAAATTATCTAGTTCTCTTAGGACAGCAAATCCCTACTCAGCCACGACCCTCCTTTAGGACCCTGGGGAGGTCACTTCCCCCCATCTGGGCCTCAGTTTCTCCATATTTCGAACCAAGAGTGTTGGCCTAGACAGCTGTTGCCAAAGGCCACTGCACACCCTGACATTCTTCCCTTCGTCACCGAACCCCCTGAGGGAGCCGCGGGGTGGCTGGGACGCATCCACGCCGAGCCACTGGAGGTTCATTTCTTGACACCTCTTCCCTCCCCTCCCATAGACGTCTCTTACAAATTATCCAGGGTCATGGAGTAGTTAAAACACAAAAGCTTAATTTCCTCTGCTTGGTCACTGTTATAGGGATGATCAAAAGAAGTCAAGGAACAAACACAGTTGGCCGGAGAGAGAATGCGGGATGAACCGAGGGGCGCTCTCTCCCCGGACCCCTCCGGGCTCCAACGCTTTGAGCCTGCAATTCACTGCTGCCTGGGGCAGGGCTAAGATGAATGATAACATTTCGAGCCCTCAAAGGAAGGGAGGAGAAAGGAAGCAGAGGCCAGGGAGAGTGAAGGCTCTGTGTTTTCTCAGTTAAATACATGTTTTCATTGCAGTGTGATGGGCTGAGAATAATGAATGGCCGTGATTTAGTTATCTTTTGGATGGGTGATTTTAAATGCCTGTTGGAAACGCTTTCATGGGGCTGACTTTTAAAGCCGAGACACAGAGTGGCAGTCTTGGGTCGGGAGCTGCCACTTGTCTCTCAGAGGTTGTTACAGCCCAGAACCTCGGGGTTCCTGGTACGGGCATTTTGTTCCTATGTTTTCAGCTGGCACCCCAGAATTGTCAGGCTGTCATCTCATCAGACGCCTCGTCGTCAGCGAAGAGAAAAGAGCCGTGAGGGGGCTGTGGAAGGGGCTGGAGGCGTGACGGGGAAAAGGCATGACCGGAGAATTCTTCTGGTCCATGCAGCAATTATTGGGGACTTCTCTGTGCCTGGCGCTATTTGGGGCACTAAGAGGAGGGAGAAGGGACAGGGCTGGGTAAATGACTGAGGTGCTGCTCGGCCCGATGGTTGGTGGGGCAAAGTGAGTCAGCCTCAGATGTCTGGCTGGTCGCACCCACCTGCCTCAGCCCTGAGACGTTTCATTTTGTCTCCCATATTATCCAAAATGGCGCCAGGAAAACAGGGAGGACAGTCCCTCGTCTGGCCGGCGTATTCTCCTGCAGCGAGTCCCCACCAGGCCTCGTCGCTACTACCTGCTTGAAAACCGTGAGCGGCCACTCAGTGCCCAAGAGAAGAACCGGCAACCTTGACCACGAGGTTCCCCACCACCCCCTGGGGGTTTAATCCAAGGCAGGTGTCACGAGGATCGTTTTATACGCGGTCTCTCGTTTTATCTGCACGATGCCATCCGAGGTAAGTGCTGGCGTCGTCTACGTGCTGCACGTGAAGAAATCGAGTTCCAGAGAGGTGAAGCGTTTTATCTGCACGATGCCATCCGAGGTAAGTGCTGCTGGCGTCGTCTACGTGCTGCACGTGAAGAAATTGAGTTCCAGAGAGGTGAAGTGCCTTGTCCGAGGTCGGCGGGGCGAGGATTTGAACCCCAAAATGCTGACCTATAGTCCACATGCATCCCAATGCCCTTCGGAAGCCCACGCGCGCCTTCTGGGCATCTGGTCACCTGCGCAGCTCTGCCCTGTGCTGTTCCATGCGCGTCCGTGAGACCCTTCCCACTCCCTCGGTCTGGATGTGGATGTCGCCCTTCCAGACACGGTCGGGAGTTCGCCTCCCTGAAGCCACCCCCGTCGGCCCTGGCGACTTGGCGTCTCCTTTCTCCCAGCCCCCCGAAGCTTCCCAAGGTGCCTGTACCACGCACCTCTGGGCAGTGATTGTGACACTTCCTGGCTCTTTCCCCACCTGGCTGGAAGCTTCTTGAAAACAAGACCCCAAGGAGCTGGCCGAGCCTGGAGGAGGACATAGAGGAGAATCCCCAAATAAACGTCGGAAAGCAGACACTCAAACAGATATTTGCACGCCCATGTCCACAGCGACATTATTCACAGGAGCCAAAAGGTGGAATCTACCCAAACGTCCATCCACAGGCGAATGAATAGACAAAATGTGGTATGTCCACCTAATGTCATACTGTTCACCCTTAAAAAGGAAGGCGATTCTGACACGTTACAACATGGATGAACCTCGAACGTTATGCTACATGAACTAAGCCAGTCCCAAAAGGACAAATTATTGTATTATTCCACTTACATGAGGTCCCTAGAGCAGTCAATTCAAAGAAACGGAAAGTAGAAGGGTGGTCGTCAGGGGCTGGGGAGCGGGGAGGGAGGTTGGTGTTTAATGGGGACAGAGTTTATTTGGAGGCAGATTGTGGTGGCTACACGACAATGCGAATGAGACCGAACTCTACGCTTAAAAATGGTGGGAATGGTAAACTCTCCGTTATGTATATTCTCCTGCAATGAAAAGAAAGAGAGGAAAAAGAAAGAGTGAGCGAACTCACAAGGAAAAGAACCGCGCTCTGTAAGGACTTGCGCTGAACGATGCTCTTTTCTGCGCCATGGCCGTCAGCTCCAACCGAGAAGAAGTTGCACTGGAACCATTGTCAGCCCCCGAGGGTGGGGGAGCGTGTTCCTACTGTATCCTATCTGCGTGCTTTGCCTGGGGGGACACACGGCATACGCGAAGCTGATCTCACTGGAAAAGCTGCCACCCCGGCAAGTGTCTACCCCCGGCCCCCACCTGCCAGGATTAACCGCTAAAAGCTGCACAAACATCACCGCTTCGTCCCCTCCCTCACTGACCTCCCTTGCTTAGCTCCTCGCTCCTCTGAAAGATACATCGTGTGTCTCTTGAGCTGAAGTTTTCTGTTTGGGACAAAAGTCTCCAATCTTCCCAGACCCTGTTGGCCCTTCCTCTGTCTCTGGGCCTCTCTCCCTCATCCACCTGTATCATGGGGCTTGAATGTCACTTCTGACTCGCTGGTTCTGAGATGAAATCTGGGGCGAGCGTGGCAGTCATGGCACCGTCGTGCCTGTCCCCCGTTCAGAGGGGATGGGGTTACCTGGCTTCTTGAAATCCTCTAGACACCCACATCAACGATCCGACACGATCGCACGGAGCCCTCGCTGTCACAAAGTGGTCTTTGTCCATTTCATTTACGTGAGTCGTTTAGTTTTAATTTACGATCCTATTTCATAACCGACCAGCAAATGGTCTGCAATGTATTTGTGAAAAGTGATGAAATCCTAGTAACGTGAAACCTCATTCGGGCCTGGAGTTTAGAAATCTGGGCTGTCAGATAAGTGTGGGGAGACTGTCAGACTTAGGGGACGACTTTTACAATCTATGAATTAGTAATCCGTGAACCAGTCAGGTTTCTTTATAACGACCTTGAAATCAAGATAAACTTCGCAAAGCCTTTAAAGCCCTATCACTGGTCTCGAGAGAGTCAGAAAGTGTTAATTATGCCCTAATTATGCCTCTGAAAAATACAACTGAGGGCTAAAGAAGCAGAGACTGTAAGTCCCATGTCACAGAAGTGAAAACCGAGGCTCTAAAGACAATAAAGGACATTTTTTTCTGGGGATGCGCCTTCCTTCCAAACCAGCTGCCGGTCAGAGCCAGGCTCCGCCCCCTGCCCTCCTGTCCGTCAGTGCCGTAATCAACCTCTGGACCACACCGTAAAACAAACTCTAAGGAAGTATCTTGCATCCACCTAGACAATTTTATAACTCAGGAGGGTTTCATTTCATGCAACGTTTAAAACGTTCTTTGCCCGGGAACTATCAGGACAAGTAGAAGCGGCCCTGGAGAGTCTGGCATTCAACACAGCAGTCAGGGTCATGAAAGTTTCTTGAATACTCATCTGTGACTAGTCATCAGAGACTCGCGCCGAACCGAAGATTTTTTTTACGAGCACCTTGATAGCACTAGCTGGCCCATCTTGCCAGACGCAAATCGTTTTTATTATCTCGTGAACCGAACCGACGTTTTAAAAGTTTGAACTCGCGGCAAACCCACACACTTTCGAAAACTTTAAAAATCAGCAAAACCCAGAGCTCTCGAATGTTCCCGGAACCGTTATGTCATCCGGTAAAGACTTCGCCTTCATTTATGCAATAAACACTGGACTCACCGAGCATGTGCTGGGCCATGTACCTGTTCCAAGTGCCAGGAATACGGGTCAGAATCAGACAGAAGAAAACTCTGCCTTCGTGGCTTCCTATCTCTTACCCCACTGCTAATCCCTGCCTTGGCTTAAGGAAAGCCACAGTGGCTACGAGTTTGAACTTGAACTGGGTAACTCGAGTATCTCATTTACTGGTCTTGGGCGGAAGCACCGAAATATCAACAAAAGTTGGGGCATGGCCGGAGCAACCTTTCTGGAAGAGGGTATGAAGGAGTTGGAGACTCGTCTTGATGCCCAGCAAACTTACTCTTTTCACCAAGATGGCATGTTACGAGATGAATAAAAATAGCAGAGTTCTAAAAAAAAAAAAAAAAAAAGCTTTTACTCACACTTTCTCTAAGCTTGGGAAAATATTTGATCTGCTCAAATACTATACACATATGTTTTTAATTCGGAGTGACTGTGGGAAATGGATGGATATTATTGGGGACCAAAAGCCATGCTCCACTGTGGTGTTCTTGATCCAACTGCTTAGTGAGGGATCAATAGGTAAGGCGTAGGAGACTTGGGTTTCAGGTTGCCCAGAAATCAAACTTCCAAGGCCTGTTTGAGCTCAGATCAGCTAAAGTGAGCTAGAAATGTAACTTTTAAAAAAATATGGCTGTTCACACAGCTACTATGTGGCCCTGGGCATGTTGCCCCCACTAAGAATCTCTTGTTCAATATGATCACAAAATTCCCTCTGTCTTAGGGTTCTACAGTGTCATCTGTCAGTATTAGGCTGAAATGTCATTTCGATCCAGGTGACAACTTCTTATTTCAAATCAATTCGGAAACCCAATGGGCCCAAGAACTATCTTTTTCATCCCGGTTTCTGCTCTGGTAGGTGACATAAACCCAAAATTCTTGATGAAACAGTGAATGCTCTGAGGTCATGGTTCTTGGAGTCCAAGTGTTCAAATCTCAGCTCTGCCATCACCAGCTGTGAGACCAACCTCTCAGGGTCTCAGTTTTTTTTTTATCTATGAAACGGGGATGGAACATCACCGTGTCGCCCTGCGGGTTAAAATGAAATTAGGTAAAGAACTCGGTCCACCGCCTGGACCATAGAAAGTGCTCATCGAATTCAGGTATTGTCCAAAGAAATGAACGTCATCTTTTCTTCTGAGCTGTAGTGAATTTGAAGAATTGTGTTTGAAGAATGTCAGGAAAGGCCTGAGCTGTGACAGCATCAGTGGTCAGGATCACTGGTGTGTGCTCAGATCCAGCATCGAAATCCTTAGTTTGCCTGTGATTTAAGGAGAATGAAGGTAGAGTTTACGCGTTGTCCGTATCGTCATTTTGAAAGCTGAAGAGTCATCGCACATTTATTTTATTGATCTTGTTCTAAAAAGCACGATTGCCGCTTTCGAGCCCCAGACTTAGCCAGGAATTGCGTGTAGAGGAAAATTGGGCCTTATTGACCCTGAAAAAGACATTTGGGTCTGGCTTAGCTTTCATCAGTCCCAGACTGAAGGAAATCTGCCTCTGTTCTAATTGCCTCTTTCCTTCTAAGACCTAATTTCCTCCCAACTCGCCTGCTGCTACTTGCAAGAGAAAAATCAGTTTGTCCTTCTCATCAGAGGGCTGTGGCTCAGTGGTATCTCTTCAGGGCAGAGATGTCCCTAACCCTAGAAATAATTGAGATCTGGTCCCAAAGGCGGGGCCGCCTCCCACCGCCCTGTGCCAGCCCCTGGGGAGGGGTGGGGGGGGAAGGGCACTGACGTGGCTCCCACGGTGCCCGCCCCCACCTCCCACCCACTGGGATGACTTCACTGCTCAGTTACTTTCCTGGAATCCTCGAGCCCGAGATCATATTCCCCACACCCACCCCTGGGATTTTTCTTTTAACGTTGTCTTTTTGGCTCCTCTCTGTTCCCATCGCTAAACAAAGAGAAATCCAACCGGAAAGACTAGACGGTGGCGTGAGGGCCGCTGCAGCGGGAGGGAGGAGAGGGCGACCCCTTCGCAGCCCCCAGACTTGCCCTAAATTGGCCAGTTTCACATCGATAAGTGCCTCCTCCATCGTCACCACCTTTCAGGTGATTTTCCGGGATGGGATTTCGGGAGGCAGTGAGCGTCTTCTACACGATCGCTTTACAAAGTCGGTTTTTCCATCATCGAGCATTCTCAGCACTGAAGCGAAAAGGGGCGGGGCTTCGCTCCTGAAATGGCCCTTTTTGTATCAGGCCTTGTAACCGAGAAACCCCTTTCAGGGGACCTGTATACTTTCTTGAGTCTCAAAAACAATAAATAAATAAATGAAAAGGCTAGACAGACAGACCTGGAGTCCAGCCAGGACTTAACCTCACCCGGGTGGGAAGGGACATCACTGCAAGGCTAGCTGTCCGGCCCGGCTCTCCTTCCTTGCCGTGTGACCTCGAGGAAGTCACCCCACCTGGCTGAGCGCCCTGTCATTTCCTGTGACACGGGGAAAATAGTGATACCCATCTATCGCCTTGAGGGCCCAATGAGGATGAGACTATGTGAGAAACTGGCATATATTTTACAAAGAAATATAAGGAATTATGAAAGGGTACAGAATAAAGGAAGTCAGAGACTGACTTCAGATGACGCTCGTCACTTCCTTTTCGTAATGTGTGAGAGCTCTTAAGAGTAGGATCTGATAACGAATACAAAATAATATTCTAGGGAATTAAATATTACATTGTAATCGGCAATTCTTTTCTATTTAGTGGAATATAAAGTGCATATTATACGAGATGGTATCTTAAATGAGATGAAATGGATTATATATATATAAAATCCTGCTTTTATCGTTCAACATATTATGTCAATATTATTACACACTGGCTTAAGCCAATCTGGCCATTTGGCCTCCTGCAGTAGGAAGTCAAAGTCGCCCTTTTTATCAGTGTTTGATGTGTAAGTATTACCTCCCTGTGCATGGAGACTACAGAAAACGCAGACGCCACATGCTCTTTTTAAAGCAGCGTTTCTCGGTGGAGGCGAGCTGGCCTAACGGACATGACTGGAGTTGACATAGGTCTCTGTGCTCTGAGCTCACCAGCTGTGTCATTTCTGCCTTGCCTGTGTCACCTCCCTGGGCACTTTGCCGTCCAAGGTTTACTCTTCTGCTCTGGGGATATGAGCCCCCCACCCCCACCCCAGGGTTCTGACTTTCGGGGTTGCTTTGAAGGTAAAGAGTGAACAGGGGAGTGATGGATGGGTTTCAAGCAGGAGCCAGGCCAGGGCCTCAGCTTGAGAGCAGGTCTCCCCAGTGTCCTCACCTGGCAAGTGGGGGTAAGAACAGGAGGATACTTCATAGGATTGGTGCCAGGAAGAGAGAAGCTCCTTTAAGGAGTACCAGGCTTCAGGTACCGGCAGCACACCTTAGAGCTGGCCCTCAGGTAAGTCTCCCGCCTCTGGGAGGCACTATTGGCTTGTGCTTTCACCTCCGGCCCGTGGACGGGCCAGGCCGCGAGGTCCCATCCCAGTTGAGCCGCTGCCTACATTTGCCACCTCGGACACGTTCATGAAGGAACCTCAAGTCGAATGGAGACGGTGACACCATCTCCGGCGGGTGAGCCTCCAAGGGGCCGACGGGTGTAAATGGCCGAGCACCAGTGTCTGGCCCTTGGGGAGCGCCCAATAAAAGGGGACTGTTATTATCTGCTCGGCTTGCTCCTCTGGGCGGCGAGGTGTAAGTTTAATGACGGAGGGTGGGCGGGGTGGGACGCGGGCGCCGGG
>NW_006431919.1:18840163-18843406 GCF_000325575.1 Pteropus alecto | reverse complement strand
TTCTCCGCCCCGCGCTGCCCTTCTCGCCCGCGACGCCCAAGGCTCCTGGGAGGAACCGAGGGACCTGCCCTCTTCCTGCTCTGGGGTCTGTCCCTTGCCCGCCTGCCAGGTGCAGCGGGGGAGGGCAGGGCGGCGCCAGGGCACAGCGCCCCAGGAGCGAGGCCGGGCCGAGCCCTCGGAATCCTGCACGAAATCGCTGGAACCGGGGAAGAAAGGATGAAATCAGAGAAGGGGCGGGGGGCGGGGGGGTGGCGGAGAGAATGGGTGACAGTGAGAACGAGAATAAATAGACGGCGGAACGCTATTAAGAGAAGCGAAGCGGGAGCAGAGAGGCAGGGGAAGGGGAAGAAAAGGGGGCATTAAAGAGCGTCAGGGGGAGCGTGGAAAGGAATCGCACAGACGGTGAGAAGATAGGGGGAAAAATGTAAAAAGATACGAAGAGGGACAGACATAAAAAAAAAAAGAATAAAAGGAGCAGGGGAAAGCAAAAGGGACGAGAGAAGGGACCGCGTAGGGACAAATGAAAGAGAATGGGGAGCGAGGGACGGAAGGATGGAGAAAAGAGGGGAGAGAAGCAAGGAGGCCAAGCGGAGGCCGAAGCTGGCCCGAGCCCCTCCTGGCCCTTTACCACCCTCCCCCTCGCCGGGCCGGGCCTGGGGCTCGGGCGGTTCTGTGCCCAGAGCCCAGACCCGCCCGGTGCCTGGGAGAGCTGGAATTTGCCCCCCGCCGCCCCCCCGGCAGCCTGACGCAGTCCAACCCCAGCCCCGGGGCCAGCTCCTTCCTCCTCCGGCCTGGAAAAGGGGCATCCCTCCCCCCAAACCCTGAGCGAGCAGTGGGCTCCCTGCACCCCGAGCCTGGGCCCCAGAAGCCATAAATCATAAGTGGAGGTACTGGGGGTCCCTGGGGACTTGGCCTGGGGGCGGGTGGGGGGTTCCCCGGTGTCTCCGGAGCCAGGGAACAGTTTCTGTCTGTGCTGACTCCACAGACAGGATCAAAACAGCGGGAAAGAAATCAGAGGAAGAACGTCGTTGTCGGCAAGGAGCTGGACTTCTAAAACCCCCTTCTGCCCCCATAGACTTCGATATTAAAAAACCCCCCAGGAGCCTCAGACACTGTATTAATTAGTGCAACCACCCATGAAAAGTTGGGTTTGGAGCGGCATTCTTTGCCCTGTGTGAAAAACCAAGTCTAATAAACAATTGTTAAGTTGGCCTGTTGCCGCTGGTAAATTACATAGCATTAAAAAAATAATGCTTTTCATATTAGGCACTAATTAAAGGTTGGGACAGCTTTAAAACAAGAGAGGGAGGGGGGGAATCAAAGAAAATATAAAAATGTTCTTTCAAGAGTTATGGGAGGTTAATAAAGTATGTCTGTTAGAGTGAGTCTACTTTGCCCCTAGCTACAGCCAAACTGGAGCCACCACAATTGGGTCTCAATAAGATAATGATATTCCTTTCTCTGCTATTAAAAGCCTTCCAGTGCAAACTTAAAATGATTTATTTAATTTAGGAAATTATGAGGTGTAACTTCAAAGCCCGAGCCGTTAGTAATGGAAAATACCAGGTTGTTTAAAATTATAATAATAATTGTTTGGAGAACTCAGGACATCAAAGTGTTTTCGTCAACAAATGCAGAGGGGTCCGGGGGAGGTTGCAGAGTCAGAGGAGGTGGCGGGGGTTTGGGTTTGATTATTAGGAACCTTATCAGGACAGGGTTCAGGATTCCCGCAGCCCGGTCCTCTGTTCCGCTTTGAAGCGGGCTATTTTGGAAAGTCATTTTCCTGCTTTTTATTTAGTTCCTAGCAGGGAGGAGGTGAGAGAAGTTGGGGGGGTGGGAGAGGGGTGGAGGGCTCCAGGAGCTGACAGCCGCGCGGACTTTTCCCCCACCGCCCTGTGACCAGCTTCATTAAAGATGCCTGCAGCATCACCCATCTGGGAAAAAATTGTTTCAACACAGAAGGGGCAAAGTGGCTCAATCTGCTTCACCCGCCAGGCCCTGTGATTTCAGGGACGGTGCGTGTGAGTGTGCGTGCGTGTGAGTGTGTGTGAGTGTGTGTGTGTGTGTGACGTGGGTTCTTTTATAAATGAGGTTTATGTTTATTCCGAACCCAGCAGCGAGAGGGAGTGGGGGTGGGGGAATGGCCTCTCCAACCCGTGGCAAATGAGCCGCTTTTGTAGCAAAGAATGGCCTTGGGAGTTTTCATTTGGACAGACAAGGTTCTGCTCAAAAGCGGGGCTCCTCTTTTGAGTCCCGTCAGGCAGACGGTTTGCCTGTGCCTGCTCCCAGCGAGGCCTTCTAGGCCTACCTGCCAGCCCCCGCCCAGCCTCGCCTCCTGAGGGCTGCAGCGGGGAGCATGGTCAGGCTGAGCCCCTGGGCCCGTGTGACAGAGAAGCTGGGTCCTTGGTGGGAATCTCCCTCACAGCAATAAGAGGTAGGAGAGGGGTTCCAGGGAGAGGCTCCAGACCTGGGCTCTCGGGGTTTGGGAAAGTCTGGAGAGTTCTTCAGGCGCGCGCGTGCACGCACACACACACACACACACACACACACACACACACACACACCCACACCCACACCTCTGTCACCTCTGAGACAGCTCTGCACCGCTGGCCTTTGGCCAGCCCTCATGCCCACCACCAGGCTGGCACTTCAGGCCTGAATTCTGCTGCCGCCGCCGCCTCCGCCGCTGCTGCTGCCTACCGGCTCTGGGACCTTAATGAGTCACCTCTCTGAGCCTCAGTTTCCTCAACTATCAGATGGCAGGGATGCCGCCTCGCGGAGAGGTGTGAACGGACTAAATGAGATGCGCAGGAAAATGCCTAGTTCTGCCCATAGCAGGAGCCCAGAAAATATGATTTCCTCTCCTTTCCGAAAGTAGAGCTGTCTTTCTGGAAAGTTTTGGGCGAAAGCGTCGGAAGTATGGGAGGGCGGGAGGATCTACGTGCCAGGCCGCTGGCAGCCGGTGAGAGGGTGTCCGGAGCGGGCATCCTGGCACCTGTGCGGGTCCTTGGTGCGTTAGGGTCCTTCTGTCGCCGCAGGCTGTTAGCCGTCTCAGACCAAGCCTGCCCGAAGCGGGGACCGTGGTGACCGACGGCCGAGCCCAGCTTAGCGCAGGAGGTTCGGAGGGAGGGGGCTCCAGAGCCAGGCGCGCCGCCGGCCCGCGAACCTCGGGCGGTGGTCCGGGTCCCCAGCGACCCGGCTCCGTCCTCTGCCCGGAGACTTTACGCTCCTCGGCGCTGGGGC
>NW_006431919.1:18829278-18840074 GCF_000325575.1 Pteropus alecto | reverse complement strand
ACCTCACCGGCCACGCGGGGCGCAGCCGCGTTTCCCCGCTTGGCGCCCCAGTCCTCCAGGGGCCACGCCGAGTCTTAACCCGGAGCCGGCGTCTCCCGATCCCCGACCCGGGCTCATGCCGCCCGAGGCTGCGGGGGCCCAGCGGCGCCGGGCAGGAAGCTCGGTGGACGGGCTAATTGGGGACCCGACTTGGCGGCTGATGGCAGCACCGGGAAGGGCTCTGGCCTTGAGCAAACGCGCCCGTACGTGAGGAAGCCTGGCCTGCGGGCTGGGTTTAGGGGCCGGGGCTTGGGAGGCCCAGCCGGACGGAAAAGGCGCACACACTTGGGGAGATCTGGGGCGCTCGGTGGGCGCAGTGGACCCGCCGAGCGGGAGGAAATCAATCGGCCCCAGCGCGGAGCGTGATCCTCAGACTGGGGCCGTGACAGCTCTGAGACTCGAGGCCTGGCCCCTGGGAGCCCGCGCCCGGCTGGAAAATGGAGCTCCGGACGCCCACGTCCACACTGGCTGTCAGAACTAAGCACATGTGGGGCAAAAGACGCCAGTTCTAGTAGATTCCAGGTGCCGAACTCCCCACCCCGCGGTCTTCGCTGCAAGTCCTCGAGTCACTTCCGAGAGTCACAGGGGCTGCTCATCAGACCTCGGAACGGGGGCATCAGTAGCCACTTCTGATTTCTTTGTACTTCTGATTTCTTTTAAGCCATTTCTTAAATTCTGAAAGCAGAATTTAAGGTCCTTCTCGGCCTCCTCCCACTAATTACCAATTTATTTTAATAGTGACACCTCAAAGCCCAGGCCTGCCCCCGGATCTGTAGCCAGTGGAAAGAGGCTGGAAGGCAAAAGGCTCTTGAATGCACCACCGTCCGCCTTCACACCGAAAAGAATATTTGTTCAGGGTCCATCTCCTGGGAAGAAGCTGCGAATAGCAAAGGCAGTGCGATTTGACACACTCCCGAAAGGGCAGCAGGCATCACCCCCCTCCCCCAGCCCAGTGAATGCCTCTAGTGACCATCCCCGTTTGCAAAGAGCTATAGGTTTCACCCCCCTCCCTGGGCTTTAAGTGTGTTGTTGTTTTGGTAGATGGGAAATTTCAAGTTCAAGACTTTCCCTTGATCATCTACAAACCACTCCGATTCTGGCTGATCCCTCAGCCCCCCCACTTCTTCTAAGCTCATCTTTCACTGGAGTTTGAACAACTCCTAATAGCAGTCCTAACTCTTTTCCACAAGTAACCCAAGCTGCTGGAGGGAAACAGTTCAAAGTTATTTTGCTGTTTTCAATGGACGCTCCAACCCCCCACCCCCACCCCAAGGCTGAATCTGGCCACGACTCTTGATTGATTCACATTAAAATAATAATAAAAATCACCAGCTCCCCCCCACCCTCCCATCTGGGTGGTGTTTTTTGAGTTAAGCCCAACTAAGAACAGAGAGTGAGTGACTTTTAAAATAATTGTGAGTTGGGACAGACTTGACTGCAATAAAACAAACATTTAATTTAATTCGGAATCAGAGATAAGAAATAACTCTTCAATAAAATATATAAAATTATACAAGGTACCCTTTCAAAGGGATAAAGTATACTGGTTGGGGGGGTGGGGGAGGGGAGAGTTGGCTAGGAAGATGAAATACTAAGGAGCTAAATGGCCTGTGTGACACCACCATTATCAGCAAGTCAAAACATGGCTTTAACCCTTTGCCCCCAACATGTTAAAAGGTATATAAATTTTTCTAATACGTTTAGCACATACAATAGGTACACACACAGAGAAAACAGGATTTTTCATTCTGGGTCTATTCGTCGTTGAAGAATATTTAGCATATACGTAATAGTTACAAGGCTTTTTTTTTTTTTTTTTTAAAGCAGAAAATGAACTACACCCTCCCCTCCCCCGATCACCTTTGCAATGTGTGAGGACCGACCTAGTATTTCACAGAAACCATCAATTCCTCCAGACATGCTTTAACTTTTCACTCTCCAAGTATCTGGAGTTAAGTGACCGCCTTGCGAATGAGGGAGTCCTTCCATCTGCCCTGACCCCAGGCCCGCTCAGGGGTCTTCCCGTCCCCCTTTTACTGATTTTACCAAAAAAAAAAAAAAGAAAAAGATAAAACTTCACCGATGTGTAACCATGTGACAACGTGGAGAGGGTGGAAAATAGGGCCGAATGGGGTAGCATCGGATGAGTTTCGAATGCGTGTCACTGCAAAAACATGACGTGTCCCCTGTCACTTGCAAAAGTCTCTCCGTATCTACTGTCTCTACCCATCGTGTCTAATTCTATTTGTTTTCCCCAAGCGCAAGTCAATTGTCCCATCGAAATCACCAAATTTCAGCAATTTTAGTAAATAATTTGTCTCCCCCTACAAGAAGAAAAGAATGGACTTAAACCGTCTCTTTTAGGAAGGTGATATATATATATATATATATGTATATAAATTTTGCCTTTCAAAATAATTTGAATGTTTCCGTCTGCTGTATAAAAATGTATTATATTTTATTATACATCTTCATATATAAAAACGGTCAGAGCCAATCTTTATGCAAGGACAAGGGGCCATCTGGAGGGTGACACCAGGTACACGGGGGCCTGGTGTCGCCCGTCTAAAGAATGAATCCAAACCGAGTCTGCGGCCCTGTGGGCCTAGCTGCTCAGGGGGGTGCAGGCGGGGTTTGCAAAGCAGGGGTGCTGGCTGGGTGCGGCCTTCCTCGAGAGGGAGGGGGGCCTGCTCAAACACACGTCCGTCGTGGAGTCTGTGGCGCAGTCTTCCTTAGGATAGATGGTACATGCCGTATCCGACCGGCGTCGCGTAGAGTCCGACGGGCGGGATGGGGAGCACAGGTCTATGGAAGGGGTACGATGCCCCGTATATGGATGCTGCTTGCAGGGGCGCGTTGATGGGGAAGGGGAGGCTGAAGCCCGAGGGCAGCATGGGTTTCGCAGCCATTTTCAGTTTTTCCAGTTCGGCCTCCTGCAGCCTTTTCGCCTTGGCCCTGCGGTTCTGGAACCAGATTTTGACCTGGGTCTCTGTGAGGTTCAGGGAGCTGGAGAACTCGGCGCGCTCAGCGATGGAGAGGTACTGTTTCTGGCGGAACTTGCGCTCCAGGGCCAGGAGCTGGGACGTGGTGAAGGGGGTGCGTGGCTTCCGGTTGGTCTTGTGCTTCCGCAGGGTGCAGGCGGTGGGGCTCATGTGTCCTAGGGAACAGAGACAGGGGCGGGTTAGCAAAGGCGAGGGGCTTTCTGTCCAGGTCTGTGTGTAAGGGCCTCCCTCCTTCGTCTTTTGAAAAGATACGTCTGTCAAAACCAGCCGTGGGTTGGGGGGAAGCGTGAAGAAGGACCACATTTCAATAGATAAATTCCTTTATTTTAAAAGGGGAGGCTTTCGTCAAAAAGTTGAGGAACTGAATGGTGTAAGAGAACTTTCCAAATGGGAAACAAACAGCGTTTGAGTAATGGAAACAGAACATCTCTGAGCAGACCCCCACGTCGGAAGTCGAGGAAGCTGCGTGGTCTCTGAGAACAAAACTCCATCTCTTCTGAGCATAATTTCTCTCGTCTTCCGAATGGGGGGTGGGGGGAAGGATTCATAATAACCCTCACTTCCAAACTGGGTCGGTCCCCTCTCTGCACCAGGACAAGTTGGACTGCATCGACAATGTTAGGCAGGATAATCGTGCAGATAAAGTCTGTGGTCGATTATCAGCATCTTGGGATCGGGGAAGCAGTCCCGTGCCATAAACAACCAACAGCTGTCACTCCATCCAGCCTACAGATTATAAAAGCTGAACATCATTTTACAGATCTGGATGTGGGATATGTTTTTTGGCCTGGTGCTTCTGTAATATAAACTTTACTAAGGAGGAGGGGGAAATTAGCTGGCCCATAAATGTTAGATGTCATGGGGGTGGGGGGAATCACACTGCCTCGGAATTGAGAGCATGTGATGACATCTTAGTCATCTCTACCCATTCTACGCTTTAGAGCCAATGTGTAAAATGATTAGTTTGTCGCTGGGCTTTAGAAAGAGGGAATAACAAGCAAAATAAAGGTATGCCAGACAGCATCCAGATTCCATATTTAAACTGGATTCAATTACAGACAGTCACAGGATTGGGCACCCTTGTGGTCCCACAGGACCAGGAACTTCAGGCTTCTCTTCCTCAAGGGAAGAGGGGGGAGGAGCGTGGAGCTGAGGGCCGGAATGCTAAACAATTAATTTTCTGCATTTGGCTTTTATGAGCTATGCTAATTTTCTAAATGTAGCCACAGCAGTGACTCCAAAGGACTCATGGGGAGAATGTCGCATTTCTTGTTTTGTGACTTCGGTGGCCCAAGAAAGAGTTTACACCTCATACTTGAGGGTGACACAGCACAAGTTCCAACCCAGCCTCCATTTCCAACGAGAAAAGGATTTGTCCTGATGCGACATTATCAACCATCATTTAGGTGACGGAGAGAGAAAGAGGTAGTTGAGTTCTGCAATCAATCAGAAGACAGAAATCGGAGAGAGGGGTGGGTAAGAGGTGACCACAGAAGTGGACTTTTGCATATGCTAATCCCTAAGTAAAGCAGAGAGCAGGCCTCCAGCTCCTTGATTTACAAATAAACTAACAACTGCCGTCTGAGACCCGAGACCTGTGAAATCCTCAGCCTTCACAAACCTGGCCTGGCTCGCGGGCGGACCCAGCGGCCTCAGCTCGCAGAGAAGCCCCCAGTGTCTGCTCGATCCTGCTCTAAGCTTGGAAGCAACGCTGCGTCCGGGCACGGTTATTCCGGCTGCTCCAGAATCCAGGCATCCAGGCCGCGGGGTTCGCACACGTGCATCAAAGCCGTGGAGTTACGAGGCTTCCTCCGGGCGCAACACTCCTCCCCCCTCCCCCATTTTAAACCAGCCGGAGGAAGGATGCGATTATACAAAGCAAAACAGCATTTATCCTACTTCCTCCCAATAACAAAACCAGGCCCGGGCGGGTGGCTCTCTCCCACCCCAGGCTCCTTTGCCTGCAGCTCAGGCCCCACCTCTCCTAACAGGGCTCCCAGAGCCACCTCTGGGCCCCCAACGCCAACCACCCACTTTTTGTTTTAAAATTAAATCCTTTCTCGGAATCTCATGATTTATCTCGTGGGAAGGTCATATCCAGGGCCCCAGGCTGGCTTAGTAGGCACGGAAGCGGGATGCAGCACTACGTGGTGGGGGGATGTTTCCCCAGCAAGGGGGGCATGGCCACCCCAGAACCCAGAGGCCTAGGGAAGTGGGATTTCTGACCTCTGGACGCCATTCCCAGTAAGGCCTGAAACCTTGAGGTGCCCCCTGGGGCACTGACCCAGGCCTTGGAAACACAGGGGCACTTGGCGTTTGTCAAACAAATTAAGTCCCTTAAAGTTTCTGAGCCTCTCTTTCTGCAACATAAAACAGATTAAGTAACACTGATCCCGCAGTGAGGTTCGGAGTACGAAAGTTTAGATCATCCACAGCCCTGTCCGCCAGCAAGTAGCTGATCATCAAATGCTCTCCCGTTTCTTTTTGTCAAGCCCACACTCGGTGCGTGTAGACTCCTCCGAACTCTGCTGAAATGTCCTCCTGTGTGACTAGGCCAGCTGCTGCCACACAGATCAGGTAAGAGGCTATGGTTAAGAAGTGCTATAAAGCACTGAGCAAACTTGCGTTTAAATTCTTTCGGTCCTTAATCTCCACACCCTTTGAATCTTTCGGAGTTTCTAACAGGGTGGAGAGATGCCGGAGGGGACAGCCAGTGACGCCTGGGTATATGGCCTCGTTTTGTTCTCAGACTACTGCGCATCTCCAGTCTGGAGGGCTGCCTGATGGACGTGGAGAAGAAGGTGGTTCTGCCGCCTTTGGAAAAAGCCCCTCCAGGTGCCCCCTCCCCCTTCTCACCTTTCCTGGAGGTGCAGTGGGGGTAAGGAAAGCTTAAAGGCCGGGAGACAGAAGCTAGAGGCCATGAATTCTCCAAACTGCAAAAGGATCCAGGGCCCAAACACGGATGCTGCAGCTGGGCCTGACTCTGTGTCCTTCTGCCTTATTGGCAGGAAGCGGGGTGCGTGTGTGCCGACCTTCGCTTGGTCTCTCCGGGGAGAGAGACCAACATGCAGGAGCAGGCCTTGGACACCAGGGCCCCTCGCCCATTTCGGCCATTGTTGGTGACCTGCGTCAAGCAAGTTCAGTCCCCTTAAAGCTTGAGTGTCTGAAAAAGGGGACGGCCACAGGTCGCCGAGCCTCTGCCTACACTTCGAGGTTCCGGCGATGACTGGGATCTGGGGAGCTAATGAGCATCACTTTGTAAACTCTCCAGCGTTCTTAATGCTGTTAATTATGACTATGAGCCAAGCCGAGCCCGCTCCCAGCGAAGCTCAGGGACCTCGCCAGGGAGGTGCTGGCTGAGAGGCGACAGCTCCTCCCTGCCTCAGTCTCAGTCTCCCACCATCCCTTCGCGGGATCCTGCTTCGACACCCGTGGGACCCGTGGAAGAGAGAGAGTTCCACCCACTATCGGTTAGCTCATCTTTAAAACGAGGGCACGCCGCCTCGCCGGGTTGTGAACTTTGAAGAGATGAGACCCCCGGCCTGTGCCTGGCACATATTCAGGTGCTCAGGAGACGTGGTTCCCCCTTTGCTCCCCAGAAAAGGAGACCCCAGTGGACAGTGAAACAGATCTAAGCGACGTGGCTGGAGCGCAGGGCTGAAAGCTAGAGAAACGGAACCAGGCGACCCCGCAAACCCAGCTGGGGTTCGCCCTCCAAAGACCAGCGAGTCCGCAACGGTGTGCGACGCTGCACAGCGAGGGGACCGGGTCACGCGCCGCGCGGCGTTCCCCACAGGGTGTCTTGGATGCGGCCGGCGCGCTGAAGTCTGTGGATAACAAGGGGTGGTCGAGACCTGCTGTGCTTGCTTTCTGGGGCGCACAGTGCTGAGGGATCTCCGTACCCCCGGCCCGGAATACCGGCCCCGACTCCCTCCCGTACCGCACGCGCCCGCCTCTAGCCCCGTCCCTTCCCGGGCGCGCACTCACTTGGCGGCGGCGAATACCGGCCGGGTTCCTGCATCCACGCCGCTCCGTCTTCTGAATTTTCCGACTTGACCGAGGCGGTCTCGAAGGGCTTGACCAGCGGCCCGGGGCTGCGCGCTTCCCGGGCCCCGTGTCCGGGCAGCAGCAGCGGCCGCAGGGTGGCCCCGGCGGAGGCGCTCTCGCCCGGCAGCGGGGACGCCTCCTTGGGCGGCTTCTTGTCCGACATGAGCGCCTCCACGCTGAAGGGCAGGCTGGAGACCTTGACGCGGCGCTCCTCCGCCGCGCCCTCGGCGCCCCCCGGCCCCGGGCCCGGCCCGGCCCCCATCGCCGAGCCCTCCTCATCGGACGAGAACAAGTCACTGCCTTTGGACGGAGAAGCCATGACTTCTCTGCCCCACGGAGCTCTCCGCGCGCGACTCGGCTAGCAAACCCGGCGGCGGCGACTCAAACTTTTTGGGGGGGAGACGGGAGGGGCGCGCCGGGCGCCGAGCCTGGCCTCCAAGGGGAAGTGGGAGACGCGGCTCAGCCAATGCGCGCCGGCCTGGGCGCTGACGCCACGGACGCTCGCCTCCGATTGGCTCTTCCAGAAGAGGCTGGGCCTTTTTTTTTTTTTTCGTCCTGTTTGAAATAAATTAGGAGTTAATTACAGGAGCAGTCAGCAGAGTTGTTATTAGGCGATCCCTCAAGGGTTATAATCACGCCAAAACTGAAAAGTCCAAGGCGCAATTAAGGCCGATTATTTAAAGAGGAAGTTCGCCCAGCCCCATTTCTTCTCTCTTTTGACCCCTCTTTTTAAAAGGTACCCTGCGTGTCTCTCTCTCTCTCTCTCTCTCTCTCTGTGTCTCTCTCTCTCTCTCTGTCTCTCTCTCTCTCTCTCTCTCTCTCTCTCTCTCTCTCTCTCTCTCTCTCTCTCTCTCACACACACACACACACACACCGCCAGAACACGTTTAAAATCCGCAACTGATACTGCAAAGACGTGAATGAAGCGCCTACTATGCGCCGAAGCCGGGCTAACTTTGTAACTTTAGAGTCAGCACTGAAAAACCGGCCAGCCTGTCGGCTAGGGGGGACTTAGACACGCCAGGCACTCAGACGAGCGTTTGGCTCTCAGTGAGTCCTCAACAGCGTCCGCAATTACTCTAACTCCCCTATCAGACGAGGGGCTGCAGGGAGCCGAGAAGGTGGCCAGGGGCTGCTCTCTCCCAGGTTGTTCCGACTGGGCAGTTTAAACCAGGGGTCCCCATGTCTAAGTCGAAAAGGAAACCAGCGCACCCTTAGAAACGTGCAGTCCGCGTGTTTTCTTTCCCCTGAATCTTCAATCTGGGCGGCATCGCTGCGACCTTCTCCTCCCGGCTGCGTGTGTCGTGCGTTGGTGTGCTCTGTCTGAGCGATGTTTGTTGTGTGTGTTCGGGTGTGTTCGGGTGCCAGTGTTCGAGGGGGAGGAGAAGGTGGGGAGGGAGGCAAGATAATATCTAGTGCTTCCCTCCTTCTTGCAAAACTTAGAAATACAGGATTCGAGTGAGCACACTCCAGGCCCGTGGACCTTTTTTGGGAAGAAGCACATTTTTATTCAGTGCACCTTGTTTAAAGAAAAAAAGAAAGAAACATCGATATCTTCACCTCACTCCAAATTATACCCTGGGTAATTACATGTAAAATCTTAGTAATGGCTGTCTCAGTCGGGGGAAGGGGAGAGCGGGCTCAAGTCCACTCAGATCTCACAAGGCCTGAGTTCTCTGCAGACGGCTGAGCCAAGACCCATGGCTTTGAATGACTCTTTCCAGGCTGAGGCTTCTTCTCCCTGTATCTGAACCATTATCCCGCGAGTGGAGAGGTAAATAAGAAATCTCAGCTCAGGGCCTTGCACGCAGCACGTGCTTGTTCGACAGTTTCCCAAGCCTTAAAAAGAAGAGACATTGTTTGTCATTACTGAAATGACCAAGGTTTGGGGGCTCCCTCCCAGTTCAAGAGTCTTAGAAACTTGACCCCAGACCCACTTGCCAGAGCAACCTCTCTGATGCCCTGTTTCCTTCACCCCAGACCCCTGCCTGGAGTGAAATTGCACTGGATTAAGGATAACCAAACAGACATTATCTGAATCGCACAGGATAAAAACTATGCTTGCCAGCTAATTCGGCATGATTAGAAATGGCCCTGAAAAAGTTAAAAAGCAAAGAACTCCTGCCCACAGTCTTCAGAAACCTCCAGGTACCTCTTCCACCCCTAGGAACAAGCACATTCTTTTTCTTCTTCTTCTTCTTCTTCAACAAAGTGGAAAATTAGAGAAAGTTAAAACAAACAAACAACAACTATGAAAGCTATCTGGAGATGTATGCATTTTCCCCTGGAGTCATATTTGATGATAGTTGGCTTGATATGCCACTCAAGTACTGTACAGTAAAACGAGATGAAGTTCTGTGCCTTTCTAGAGGTACCCAGCAAGGCACAGGCTATATATCTTGGAAGCAAACCTGAAATTCGTTTAACCTTCAGCTGCCACAATGTACAAAAGGGTTTGGCTTTCAGCTGGGCTATCACCAGCCACCGTTTTATAATTATCCCTGAAAACTCCTTATTAATCTTGATCAATTTAGGGGCACACAGGTTCACTCCTGGGAAATTAAAATAAAAATCAATACTATCAGAGCTCTTTTATTTTGATGAATTTTGGGGGAGAGGAGAAGCCAGGTTCTCCTCACTATTCTCAGATCCTGATGTCCAGACAGAGAAGGAAATTTATGAAGCCAGAAGTAGGAAAATGGCAGATGCTAAAACAAACGAGCAACACCACCACCGAAAACCTGGGTGCCTGGTCGTGAGCAGAGGTGCCCCCAGGCGGCAACCAGCCGGCCTAACTCGTCTCCCGCCAGCTCCCTCCCCAGCTCCCTGCTGGGATGGAGAAGGTTCTAGAAAGGGTCTCACCGCCGCTGGGGAAAAGGGTGGAGACTCAACACAACTCGACCCCTTTATTGGAAAGTCCCATCTGTGCATTTGCTCCTGCGTTGGCTGCGTCCTGCTTTTTTAAAAACTCTCTAAAATGAGAGAGAATAACCCCAACCAGGAAGAGATTTTGTGGGAAATAAGTTCAATAGGCTACAGAAAGTAACTAGAAGGTGGAGATCAATAAAATTATGGTATATCAAAGCAGTAACTCTTTATCGAATGCCGTCTCTCGGCCCGATGCCCCCAACGAGGCGCATCGTCAGTCTTCACGGACTTCACGGCGGGTTCTTCGTCAAATCTCCGACGCTGAGAATTTGGCTCGGCCTGAATAGCGTGTCGTCGTCGTCCCTTAGCGGAGGGCTGACTTTGGCACCTAGGGGGCATTCATTAAAGGCTAGTTCCCGGCGACACACTCGCCGATAGCAAAGTGGGGTTCCATTCGGAACTCAGTCACCACGAAGCGTCCCCCCTGCACGGTGCTTGAGTGCTGGGACCCGGCCTGCAGGAACTCGTTTGTTCTTAGTTTGTCCTGCACCGCTCTGGGAGTAGACCACTTTCTCCACCTCACGGATGAAAGGCCTCAGGCTAAGATGCGCTGAGTGTGCTGCCCAAGGTCACGCAGGTAGGCAGTGGGGGACCCGGGGGCCGCCCCGCGCGACGCAGACCCCCGCGTCCCCGCGCTCCCGGGGTTTAGTGAAGAGACTGAAACCCTCAAAAAGAACCAAATAGAATTTCTGAAGATGAAGAACACGCTGCAAGAGATGAAAAATGAAATAGCAAGCTTGAGAAATAAAGTAGATCAAAATGGAGGGAAGGATTAGTGAT
>NW_006431919.1:18822115-18829093 GCF_000325575.1 Pteropus alecto | reverse complement strand
TGCCCGCGCCGGAGCCGCGTTAATTGCTCTCGGCCCCGGCACTCAGCCTGCGCGGAGCCGGGACAACCTCGCTCCAGGAGGAATGACGATTCGCCCTAATGGGACAACCTCGCTCCCAGAGGAGTGACAATTCCTCCTAATGGGCCGCTCGTTAGCGGCCTATTCTCTCGAACCCGGGTATCAGAAGCGGGCAGACAAACGGGCGCCAAAGTTCGCCCGGGTTCCACAACACCGCTCCCGCAAACCCTCCAGCCCCATCCGTTCGCTGTGTGGCCTCGGGCGAAATGCTGGCCCTCTCTGAGCTCGTTTTTCTTACCTGTGCGGTGAGGACTAGGCCTGGGGAGGATCGGGCCTCGGCGGGATGAGCATGTTTCCGAGCGTATGACCGATCACTTTCCGAGTTACAGAGCGGGAAGGGACGGAGACGGGTATTTGGGGTCACTGCTTGAGGTTCTTTGGGCGACAGACCCCTTGCTCGTGACGTTCCGGACGGTCAAACCGGTTTCCTACGCCCCCGCCCGCCCTCTGAGGTCAGGCCCCGGTCCCAGCTGGGAAGTGAGAGAAGGGACTTTGCCAAGGCGCTCGCGGATTACACGAGGCCGCCCGAAGCCTGAGCTGTCGCTGGCTCCCACTGGACAGATGAGGAAGTCGAGGCACAGACCCGAGAAAGGCTGGTCCGACAGCTGCTGTGGATCGCGCCTAATTTGACACGGTCCCCGGGAAGAAGCCCACGACAAGGACATGGGGGAGGGGGAGAACTCTCTGAGCTCATTTTTCTTACCTGTGCGGTGAGGACTAGGCCTGGGGAGGATCGGGCCTCGGCGGGATGAGCATGTTTCCGAGCGTATGACCGATCACTTTCCGAGTTACAGAGCGGGAAGGGACGGAGACGGGTATTTGGGGTCACTGCTTGAGGTTCTTTGGGCGACAGACCCCTTGCTCGTGACGTTCCGGACGGTCAAACCGGTTTCCTACGCCCCCGCCCGCCCTCTGAGGTCAGGCCCCGGTCCCAGCTGGGAAGTGAGAGAAGGGACTTTGCCAAGGCGCTCGCGGATTGCACGAGGCCGCCCGAAGCCTGAGCTGTCGCTGGCTCCCACTGGACAGATGAGGAAGTCGAGGCACAGACCCGAGAAAGGCTGGTCCGACAGCTGCTGTGGATCGCGCCTAATTTGACACGGTCCCCGGGAAGAAGCCCACGACAAGGACATGGGGGAGGGGGAGAAATGGCGGCAAGCGCGGTGCCTGGGCCAGTTCTTGGAGACGTCCAGTCGTTCGTGGCCACGGCAGGTGTGAGACTTGCAGAAGGGAATGACCCCTAGTTCTTCTCATATCCAGCCCTACCTACCATTCGCCACCATCCCTGCACTGGGTGGGGGAGGGGGGAACTCAGTAACTAACCCTTTTCAGAAACCAACGCCCAGCCTACAGCATCGCTCGTGAGGACTGGGCGAGAAGCTTTACAAATAACCAGTAGCGCGGTGTGGCTGCAGCAGGCACCCATGCTCAGGAGTGGCTGTCACAGTCTGGCTCCTTAGGGCTGAGCTGGCTTTAAACAAGATCGAGGCACTTATATCCTGTGGGACACTGGACAAATCCCTTCACCTGTCTGTATCACGGCTTCCTCATCTGTGATACGGGAGTGTCTAGCATTCAGTAAATGATGGATCGTATGAACATCTCTTAAATCGTTATTGACATAATTTTTTACCTCCCATTTCAATAGGTGCCTGGCATCACCCCCAACGCTGGGCGACTTGAGACACGAGCCTGCTAGTTTCCCGAGCTTGTCTTTTAACTCTGCAAAGTGGGAATAATTACCTGCCTCTTGAGAAGAAAGATTGTCAGCTCTTTTGGGGGAGGGGGAGGGATTAAGGGAAGAAGAAATGGTTTACACTAACAACGCCGAATATCTGCTGTTTCCCAGGCCCTGGGCACAGCTTGCTGGCACCTCCCCGGCCTCTGCCCGCCCTGGAGGAAAGTTCCCATGAGCAGAGCCCAGGCTCTGATTCGATTCGTCTGCACGGCGAGACCCAAAGGGCCGGTGGTGGAGGTGGTTCCGGGAGGCTGGGCGGCTGCAGTCTTACTAATCCAGGACAGCGCTGAGGGTCTCTGCCTCACCCCACGCCCACCCCCTCTCGGCTTGCCCTTCTGTAAAACCAGAAAAAGCACCCACACTGGGCCGAGCTGAGAAGCAGGCTGGAGTCAGGGTAGTATCGTCAGCTCCCAATTCTCATTCTTCAAGCAACCCTTGGATGTAGGGGCCCTGATTCCTCCTTAAGGAGGGGAACATTGAAGCTCAAGGAAATAACCTGGCAGAAATTCCAATCAAGGTTTGGCCGATTCTAAAATTTATGTATTTTGCCCCAGGCAGCAGTTGTAGAGGTGGTGGAGGGAAAGCATCTGGAATTGCTCACAGCGAAAGAGTATCTACTTTGTCCATTTTCTTCCAGCTTGACAGATGGCACTGTTGGGTCTGGGGTGGCCTCCGTGACGAGCAAGGGCACCCAGGATTCTGGACCCCTAGATAGTTGGGCGGGAATCTGAAACCTCTCTTATTTGGTGGCCCTCCAAATTGTTTCAGCTTCAAAACGCGGCCCACCAGGCATGGGGGAAGAGGGAAAAGGAAATTTAGGGAGTTACTTAATGGACGTAATTATATTTTTTTAATTAAGGAAAACAATCTCTTTCAATTGCTCCTTCCCCGGTCGCCCGGTGAGGAATAAGCGAGGTTTGCTTTACCTGGAGGATGAAGACAATTAGAAGCAATTATTCCGAATTTTGTTAGTCATTTCTAGGGGAGCGGTTGGGGCATTGGGGCTGGGGCCCAAGCTCGTGCCAGCCGTGAGGGGGGTGGGGAGCTTCGTGTCCCCACGCGCAGAAAGTCCCCTCGCCGCGCGGATGCGCAAACCGCGCAGCAGTTGTAGGCGTCGCAAAGCGCTTTTTCATCCAAGACTTCACTTGCTCCTCCGGAGCGCGGACATCCCCCCCTCTCTTTTACTTACTGCCTCTGCCCCTTCTTATCCATCACCCCATTTCACCCAAGAGGTAACTGCAGCTCAGAGGGGCGCGGCCACTTGCCTGAGGTCACAAAGGATGTCGGCGGGAGAGCGCTTCGGTTCTGCCCGGAGCCGCTCTGAGTTTTCCAGACTCGGGACCCCTCAGATGCGGAGACCCGGCCTCCCCGAGCCTGGATCCACGGAGGTCTGATGTCGGGGTCCCTGGGATTTGTCGTGCGCCCGCTGAACCGTGTCTGGCGCCCGGAAGAGCCCCAGCACAGCGAGGGGCTCAATAAATATTGTTTGAGTAGATGAGTAAATCCAGGAAGCAGAGGTGGAGGTCAGGGGCCACGCCCGGGCCCCGAAGGTCCCTGTCCCCTGTGACTTGGAATGAACCTTGAGTTATGAGGGGTGTTCCCCGGGTCTTTACACTTGGAACTAACGCTGGATACTTGTCGGCAGGAGACAGATTTCTAAATTGTCCACAAGGAAAGACATCACTGACTTCACCCCCAAACCCTTAACTCAGTAAGTAGTAGCCTTTTAATGAATCTTCAGACTCCGCCACAAATAGAAACAGAGTTGGGGAGGTTGTCACCTGCCCAAGGTCATGCAGCAACGAAGTGACCCAGTTAGCATTTGACCCCAGGTGACTCGGACTCCAAACCCCGAGGGGCTTTGTGGTTATCACCCGCATCGCATTCCCTGTCTCTGGCTGAAGCCGCTGGAGAAACAGCATCACACAGTTATCTTCACCCACTCGCTTTGGTAATATCTTGATTTGGCTGCATTTCCCAGATTTTTGAAAACAAGGGTGTGTTTATACGATAGAGAGAAAAAACAAGACCTAAATGTATTTAGAAAAATAAAAACTGATCGCCCGAGTGTGTTCTCTTCCGGTAATAGCAGTTGATGCTTATTGAATGTTGAGTGTCCGCCAGACCCCATCCTGAATCCCCCGCGGCTACTAACTCATTTAATCCTCACAACAACCCTGTTCGGTAGATGCTATTATTATCTTTGTTTTACTGAAGGGGAATCTGATTCTCGGACATGGAACCTCTAGATAAATATAATTTCTCTTTTTCACTTGTGTATTTGCAGAGAGGTCATTCCCCATCTTCCACTCACCTCCCAACTCTAGAAAATAATGGTCAAGGCTATTTAACTAGGAAGAAGAATTTTATTAGCTCCACAGACTTGAACTGTAGTTAGGCCTTCCCTCCTCATAATCGATAAGATTGTTCGGAACTTTAAGAGCCCGTGCGTATGGTAACGTGATAAAACTGGCACCTTTTCCCCCTTTGCCACCTGGCCCACAACTGAGGAGCTGGGGTCCTCATCCCCACGTGTCACTCACTTGCAGAGTGACTCTCAGGAGGCCCTTCCCCTCTCCAAGTCCCTTCTGTCTCTCACTGGCAAAATAAGGAGGGCGTATGGTTCCTTTCCTGTCTCTCCTGGTTCTGTGGTTCTATGATAAAGGAGCGAGGGAGTGAAAAATTCAGTCTGCTCCTAGTTCTGTCTACCGCCAGGCTGGCCGAGGTCTCAGGAAGGTGGGCGAGACGCAGTGTGGAAGGGTCACAGGATGTGGGGGGGGGGGGGTTATAACCCCAACTTTATCCTGTACCTGCTGCGCTTCCTGAGGCAAGTTCTCTCCCTTCTCTGAGCTGAGCCTCAGTCTCCCCATCCGAAAACTGGATTCGGTGAGATTGTGGATGTAACGCGTGATGAGCACTTAGTCACCTCCTGTCCCCTGGTGCCTGTGTCAGAGAGGTCGAAAGCCTCTGACTAGGCAGATGAGAGGCCTGGAGGCAACCTCGTGGATAATTGTCAATGGTACAATTAGAGCTGGCATCTTTGGGGTGGACAATTGCAAAGAGGCTTATGAAAATCACATTCGCTGGGGACCCTCCAGGCCTTTGGAAGGAAGCCTTGCTCGGGAGGTGGCACGGCCCTTCCCAGAGAGATGACTGTAGAGAGTCCCTGACCAGCTTGAAGTATCACCTAGGCACGTGACAAGAAAGCGATTCTATTTTCAGCGATCTGTTAATCCTCCCATCATCCTCAGGAGACCGCCTTGGTGAAACTTTAACACCTCGGATCACGTCCTGTGGACAAGGCACCAGGCTCCACTGGAAAATCACAACGTGTTCTCGCCTCTGCTCTGCTCATCTTCAGAGTTAATCCCCCTACGGTTGATAAATAATACTGCGACATACATTTCCCTTTACCAGTCACTTTGGGGGGGCTTTGTTTTAAAAGGAGAGTGTATTCGAAGTTAAACAGTAATTCTTAACACCACCGACGGTACTTGGAGAAGGCCGGCAATCATGATTATTCTTCAGCAAGGGAGCGATCGTGTGGGGGGATTCCTGAAATTTGGGGGGACACTGATTCGTAGGAGGGAACACCGCATTTTTCCAGCAGCATACGATCTGGCTGGAATCCTGCCCCAGCTCCTCCTCCGAGCTGGGTCGTCTTAGGCAAGTTACTTCCCCTCTCTGGACCTTGGCTTCTTTATCTGTAAAGCTGGGGATAGCGATCATTCCAATCTCCTCTGTTGGCAGGAAGAATGTACTCCAGAGATAATAGGCAGAGGACCACACCACACTGCATGGATGGGGTGGTTCGTATTGTTAGTAAACAATGAATGGGGGAATTTGGTCAAAATAGTCTCTTATTTACCCTGGACCTGGCTATCTGCTGGCTTAGCAGGAATCGTAAGAGGGGAAAACTCTTTGAAAGCTGAGGTCTGTGTGAAAGTCGCTAGCTCATCTTTGGTGCGTGACATGCCATCCGTCGTTTCTCTAGAGATGTTTTCAGGATCTTCATAGGACATTGCTAGACTCTGCAGGCAAAGTTAAGAGACCCGTAGGTTGCAAATAAGGCAGAAAACGTATTCGTGGTGTTTTTTTTTGTTTTTTTTGCTTCTTTCACTCTTCCTCTCTGTGTTCCTCCCTCCCTCCCTCCCTTCCTCCCTCATCTCCCCCGGCACTGTGTGCTGAGTTAGTGCTACGCCTGGAAAACACTCACCGCCCAGGCCCGTCCTGCCCTCCAGAGTCTTCTACCTTAGTGGGAAACAGCCTTATCAAGGCCTCGGTGACCCCAGCAGACGTCAAAAGAACTGCCCCAAAGCCAGATTCAGCCGGTGGATTCTTTTCTTCCGCTCCCACAGTATATTAAACATCCGAATAAGTTGCCAACATTGAACAACTAGGAGACTTTGCAGAGAAAGCTGGAATTCTGGCTTCTCTGCATCAGTCCGCAGTGGCCGTCGGTGTCTTCCATTACGATCTCCTTCGAGAATTTCGAAAGCAGTAAATAGTCACCACAACCAATACACCCAGTCGGAGATGTGCAAGCCGTCAAGAATCTCCCTCATCGTTTTCCCGTTTTGCCATCCAAGGTCACTAGGATTAGAAACAGAACGGAGGCGAACTGTCTCTGGTGTTCCTGATTATATACAAACACAAAATGGCATATACCAGTGTAAAAAAAAGTGGAATTTGGTGGCGTCTCTGTGTGCGCGTGGCTCGATCTGCGCCTGCGTCTACCCATCTGTGTGATTCGCTTTCCCGTCTGATCCGTCTCATCACGTCGCTGGATATAAATCTGATCCACTCTTTTTAGATCCCATGGTAGGGGTATATTACGATGCATCTAGCCATTTCCTTATTGATGGACATATTCCTCCCCGCTCCAAAAAAAATTTTTACTACTACCAACCATTCTTGGAAAAAAAAAAAACCTCCTTGCAAAACTTCATACTCACCCTCTTATTTTTAAAGATTTAGTTTCTAAAACAGATCGGAACCGATACTGCCAGAATATCTTCTCTGTAAACAACTCTGCCACAGTGTGCTTGCCTTCTAGCAGCTTCATTTCTCACCCCGGCTCTGCCAGGACTGGACACCTTGGCTCCGCTTTCGTGCCTGCCATGAACAACGTTTTGAACAGGGGGAGTAACAGAATACAACGTCCG